>NC_060240.1:27790045-28014185 GCF_021155785.1 Neodiprion fabricii
TTTGCAGTTTCATTCATTAGCTCGAGAACAGGGTGAGGAACATTCATGAAAATCTCACACCACGCATATGAACAGATATCCACTAAATTTTAACTCACGGAATGTGCTCCAGTCAAAAGATATAGCTGCAATATGTGTCCCCCTATCGAATGGCTCACTAGCCGTCACTCGACATTGGCAGGGTATTGAATTATAAAACTTGGCAAAATATTTCAATTACTAATAACATTATGTGAGGCAAAGATAGAGGGTCCAACATCGTTTTCCTTTCACAGAGAACTAGAGCATCTTCCATTGGTTATAAATTAGTGCAGATTTTCCTGTTTTCGATTAAATAACTTATGGCTTACATCGGGCTCTATCACTCTCAGATGGTTCACACTGCATTTTGTGTTTGTCCGCTTCTGGGTTTCTCTCAGTATTTCCATCCTCGTTCGACGTATTCAACGTATTCAGTGCATTTAGGGTATTAGGACGACCAGTTACAGCCGGAGTTTTATTGTTTACTTGGTGATGAGTGGCATGACCTGGGTGCACCACATGGACTGCTGAAGGCTGAGGAAGTGGGGGGTTGCTTGGAAGACCAGAGGGCTGAAAAGTGGCCAAGCTTTTCAATCCTATAACTTCTGGATTTTCCTTCCAAAATCGATCCCCAATAATGTCATCAACCAAGGCTACGACCAAGGGCTTCAGTCTGCCATTACCGTCAGGAACCAGCTTTCGGACCAGTGTGGTTCCTTTCCTGAATGTGGGTGGTTCGTTGTTGTAGTTGATGCCAAACTCTTGGAAAAGTAATTCATTTTTATGAGCAGCTAAAGTGCCTCTTAATTTTTCTTCCGCCTGTGATGAATAAATAAAAAGATACATTAAGAACCGAGCTACAAAACCAATTTTATATAACGATAAATTGATTTGATAATAATCACTTGAGTTGCAGTCATTTTTCTCTTCAGGACAAGATTCCAGAAACAGGTATTGTATAAATTGTTGACATGGACATCAGCTTGGCGCCAAGCAAGATAATCCCGCAGATTTTTATCCGTTGGATAAAGAACAACTCTGGCATCAAAAGAGGGTGGGTAGTGGAGTTCTCTGCCACGAAAGAATCTTGGCCAGTGATAGACGTAGGCAGAGGTGAAAAGCGAGTTGACATTGGACATCAGTTTGGAGCCTAAGTAGAGCAGCAAGAGATAAATGATACAAATGGCTTATTATGCAATGGTACGAGTTGTGGTAGAGTGGTAGTAGGAAGGAACATGCGAACCCGCGTATACATACCTCTGCGCTTAAAGAGTTGAGTATCTTTTCTGAAAACGAAGGAGTACTCGTCACTTTGTCCGTAAGAGAGTACGATCTCTCTGAAATCGTCCATAACAGTAACGGCGGCTCGGTTCATCAGCTCCAAAGCAGCAATGTCATTCGGTTTGACGAACTGGTGGGCTTCGGCAAACTTGGAGAAGCCTCGTCCATCAATACGAACGACGATCCAACAGTTCGGCAAGCACTTATCCTCTACCTCGAAGTCCTTAACGTACTCGTACTTACTTTTTGCCATCGTTAATGCAGTTAAACTCAAGGGCTTGTTTATAACCATTTGCGCACTCGGACTAAAGACGTTTCTAAAGAGAGTAGGTTTCATCCGCAACTTTTATTGTTTACCTCTGTATTATTGTCAGTTGTCATTGTTTGGAACGGTTATGTCGCCGCGGTGCATCTTTTTCATTATTTAAGGTTACGATGCCGCAATCATCGCGCGATATTCTGGCGCTCGACTGTTGGCGATGCGCACGCCACCCCTTGCCACTATTGCCACGTGGGCGATAGAAACTGTCCAATTTCAGCGAATGCCGCTCAACCGCGAAATTTCAAATTTCAAAAGTTCTTGACTCGGTCATGACTTAAATAATGTCGCAATTTTTTTTTTACAAATACCTACTTTCAGGGCTCACTTTGAGCCAATTTTCTTACAGCTGTCTTAAAGCAAACGGGGTCGACGGAGCGCTAAATAAACTCCTTCATATTTTCCTTAAGCACCATGTGAAAACCAGGTACTTTGTGATGATAATACATCTCAATTTATTATAAAAGTATGTCGTCGGTTGTGCTTCCATACTATGAGATATTATGAGTTGTCGAAACATTGTTTTATTAATTTAATCGTTACAGAAAATGAATAATTTTATTTATAATAATCGCGCACACTGTCGAAGATGATAAATTATTTATGGGAATCCATCATCGTCCTCTTCTGCCATTTCCTTGGCAAGTTCCAAATCCTGCTGTTCACGCTCTCTACGTTCCTCCGCAGACTCCAAATCTTTTCCATACGATTTTGGAGGATAGCGCATTGCCTTAACACTCTGATTGTGTAGGTCTAAGCAGAAGGTGATACGCTGATGGAAAGCGAGCAGTGGCTCCCTAGTACAGTATATATCAGTCGTTTCCTTGCTGCGCATGTATCCATTCTCTGGATCAAGCGTTGCCTCGATAACTCCATCACGTATTGCCTTTGCCACAATAAATTCTGCATCAACACCAGAATCAAGACCAAGTTTTCTGGCAATATCTGCAGGGGATATACGGGAGTAGGACAACCCTATGGATCGAATAGCAGTCTTGATAACGTTGTGTCTCAGCCGGAGAATCAGAGTGAAAGTGTGGTCCGAGCGAAACTGGGGACCGAAATTTTCCAACACCTCCCCGAAGCGTTGCAAGTTTCCAAGTCTAACTGCCTGAGTTAACTGAAAGTAAGGAGCAAGCGAGCGACGTAATGCTGCCTGCCTAAATATCTGCCGTTCTGGAATATCTCCTAGTAAAAGCTCGACGGTAACGGCCAGCTTCTGAACAGTTTGTCGAAATCCAACAGCAGTGGTTTGAGGTGCTTTTCGCATGGCCTGTACCAAATACTTGTGGGCAGCTGAGTACTCAAGCCGAGCAGCCTTTATTCTACCTAAGTAGTACAGAAATCTAGCCCATTCATTATTGCTAGCTGTTTCTGGAAATGTGGATTTAAGAACCAGCTTGTCTGCCTGGTCGTACAAATTATAATGTAAGTAGTTACGTAGCAGGCAGTTTATCAGTACAGCTTGGCCCTCATAATCGTTGCGCAGGGTAGCAGTCCTCAATCTTGAGTGCAAAAAACCTCTGATCTTGTCCAGTTGATTAGTAAGTTCGTATGCTCTGGTATGGTAAAAGTAACACTTTGCTGCGATGAGATCGATTGTTCTTCGATTCTGCGCAGTAATCTTCTGAACGAGGGCCTCGGAACAACGCACAGCATCCTCATGTTTATGGGTGTCTATGAGCCTGACAAGGACTAGCAGATGAACGTATGCATCGATTTCAGGTAGCAACGGCAAAGCAGAGCTGCGGAATCGCTGAATGGCTGCCTGCGCACCCTCAGTGTCCATCGGCTCCTCTACCCAGGCAAGAAGAGCATCTTTTTCTACTGCTGAACGAGTGTAAAAGCCTCCAATTATACCACGCAGGACAACGGGATTTAGTTTACGCCTGGTGTTAGGAAGGGCCCGAAGAACACGTAGAATGAAGCGTGGCTCCTTGTTTTGAACAGCCTTTTCTATTTGCCTAGTGTGCTCACGGAGGTCATGGATTGTCAGAAGATCTACATCCTTTTTCTCACCCACGTCCCCATCACCAGCAGGCGCATCTGCACCTCCAGGAACTTCAACTTCCATCGCCTCAACACCTCTACCTCCAGGAACTCCCATTGTTCTGACTCGAGCTGAGCAATATAACCAAAAAATGAACGTTGGTATGATTTACGGACTAAAATGAAGAGCGAGATAATGATGGAGTTGTGCATACCTTATATTCTCAGATGGCAGTTCTCAGAGAGCACAAATCTAGACGTAAAACAGCGGAAAATCCTTCGAAATCTTAATCCTAAATTTGGATAACGGGTTGGGTGACAAGCTTTTTCGGGCTACTTTGCTGCACTCTCATCATTCCGGTTACGGTACAGAGAAGTAGTAAAATCCTCAAGACGAGAAAGTATCTAGGCGCATTCACATCGCTACAGATACAAAATGAACATGCAAAATTGTCCAATTCTACTACTACATTTCACCGAAAGATCGCAGCACTACGTTGCTGGAGTCAATCATCGACGCTTGCGTATCAACATATTGTATAATTTAGCAAGACTAAAGTGGTACGAAGTAATTATCAATTTTTAACCTACGAAATCCGGCCGAGGTGTCTGCTTTATTTACCAAATATAATTATTTAATTAGATAATTTAATACTACACTGCAGTGCGATGGCTACATCGAAGCCAAATACAAGGAAATTGAAGTGGTCCCTGGATTTCGCTCACAAGTACGACAAACCTTTGAAAATCGTTTTTTAAACTTTTTGACACTGTCCGTGGTTGTAGCTGCTTCGTCATTTTTGGTTACATAAATTCAACCTCCTACTTGTAATCCCGAGCAATCAATTCACCCGGAAATAGAACTGCTATCTATTAACCAGATAATGCCTGGATCTTCTTGGTTGATGATATCGCAAATGTGTAACTAGAAAACGATTTCTCTCAACAGAAATAAACAGGAAAAGAGCGTGGATGTGGCAGCACCTCCAGGCTACAATCCGTCGGTAGCCCTAGCACATAACACAGAAGCCCTTAGAGAATCAGACTCTAATCATCTGATAATAAAGAAATCATGGGACCTGGCACTTGGTCCACTGAAGCAGGTTCCAATGAATCTCTTCATTATGTACATGGCTGGTAACTCAATATCGATTTTCCCAATAATGATGGTTGGCATGCTGATCATAAGACCCGTAAAGGCCTTATTCACACTACAACAGAGTTAGTAACCTTATCCAGATACTTATCATTTTATCATTTTCTTTTCTTAGAATGACATTGCGTTTTCTTGTGCTCTTTTTAGCCTTCAAAGTTATAGAAGGAACACATGCTTTTGGACAGAAGTTTGTGTTTTTCCTTGGTCAACTGGTGAACATTGCCCTGGCGCTTTACAAATGCCAGTCCATGGGTCTGCTGCCGACACATGCCTCAGACTGGTTAGCATTTGTCGAACCACAAACAAGGGTCGAATATGGCGGTGGAGGAATTATATACGTGTAATTGTATAATTATATTTAACTGTTATTACAGGGCAAAAACTTGCGGCAAATAAATCATTACACTATTTAACCAAGCCTCTTTGTTGGCTCGTTCAGATTTAAACTTAATATATAAAAACCTCCAATTAGACTAATAGATCGAAATCATCATTGATTAAAATAATGCAGTTGAATTATCACTGCAAGTATTGCAGAAATGTATCTCATTGTCGCATAATTCGTCATTTATCTTTCTTATACTCGTCTGCAAATGCTTTCAATTTCTGAAGTATTTGTGCAGGCTCATCAACTCGGGGCACCTGAAATATAAGTATGAAAATATTTCATTTATGCAATTGATGTATCTCATACATTTCACTGCTAGATAACTATATGCTGTGTAAACAGTATACCTGATAATTCTGACTTATGTATATACCCGCGTAGACACCAACCCCTAGAGTAACCTGTAAAGAAGGTTTCGATTTCAAAGTTAAAATCGGATTGACTGCAAAGCGACTGAATCTACCCACCAAAAATCGCAACATTTTGACTAAAAATCTTCAAATCTGACAACGTTACGACAAATATGTACAATTAGGTGACCCCAACGTAACTCTGTTTAACTCTGCTTTTGACACAGCCCGGGTTGTGCTGGGTCTATTTTCACGTCGTCTGCTCGGTTCTTGATTCTTGCCAGAACCAAAGAGTATAGCAAACGGAAAGATTAGGCAGTCATCCTGAGATGCCTTGCACGATGCAAAATTGGACAAAATGATTGATGTCTATTCTCAATGCACTGGTCACACATCTACTATCGTTAATACTCCGCGGCTTACAGCAGCCTACAAACTCTTACAACATAACCTAAAAATCATTTGAAACCTCGAGTACACTGTGCAGGTCTACGAATTTATATCAGATAATGTTATGACAGTACTATTAGATATGATTGCCAGGTTGTCGCGGGATGAAACGAACATTCTTGAAATTCCCTGAATTTTAGTCCGTAAAAGTATTATGGCATCGATCTTAGTAAATAGCCGGTCGGCGACAATTAACAAGTGCTCCTTGCTTATCGAACATTTCTGCACTCCACTACTTACGCGCTTTAAGGCTACATCAGTAAAGCAAACGCCGGCAGAGTACTGCTTGGATTTGGTTAGGTACCTATCGATGCTGTGTAATCCGAAAACCCAACTCACATCACGATTTGTTAGTCCTGGAGCTTTCATTTTTTAGGAAATATGACTACGAGAATTACCTCTGTGCTTTACTTCTTCCAAACACAGTGCGGTCCGCAGCACTTGCTATCAGAGCTTTCAACATCGAAGTAGCAAGAGTGGAGGAACAAGCAAGTGACACCACCATTGGAAAGATGAGATTGAAATTTTGGGAGGATACAGTGGATAAAATCTACAATGACACTCCACCTAGAAATCCAGTTGCCTTGGAGCTACATCGGGTAGAACTATTACGTATCAGGCTATCGCATCAAGATCTATCAAGTGCTTATACTAAAGGCTAAATAACAAAGCTATCTGATATTAGGCTCATAGTATTTGAAGCATTTAACACAAGTTAATATTTTTACAGATTGTTAGAAAGCATAAGCTTTCGAAACACTATTTGAAACGCCTTATAGTTGCCCGTTCAGAAAAACTAACTCTCTCCGTGTTCCCGAGCCTTGAATCTCTGGAAGCATATGCCGAAAATACAGCTTCACCAGTTTATTACTTGCTACTGGAAGCAAGCGACATAAAACATGTCCGTGTCGATCATGCGGCCAGTCACTTAGGCAAAGCACACGGAATTACAAATCTAATTCGTTCGATTCTCTACAATGCTCAGAGACGGTCTATCGTTATTCCCCAGGACATAATGATGAAGCATAACCTTTCTACAGAAGAGGTACTTCGAGGAAAGTCACGAAAAGAGATTGGTGATGCTGTTTTCGATGTTTCCTCAAGAGCTAAGCTACACCTGGAAAAGGTAAATGTGTTTATAAAGTACATGCCGAGATACAAAATATGTCGGACCTTTCCGTCTTAAGATATTTTATACTTTGTTTTTTTAGGCTCGTTCACTGCGCAATGACGTGCCAAAGAAAGCAAGTGCAATTTTCCTCCCAGCTATCACAATTGACTTCTATCTAGAACGGCTCAGGCGAGTGGACTTTGATATCTATCATCCAAGCCTCCAACACAGGAGTGCCCTATTACCGATAATACTGTTCTGGAAAAAGCTACGTTCTCTTCCATATTAATAACGTTAGTTGCTGTATATATATTTAAATAGAAATAAATACACGTTGACAAATGTAACACTAATTGTTTCCAAATTTAGAGGAGTGAAACCATACTTTGGAATTTAGACACCAGAATTGTACCTATTCAATTCGATTCATTGTTTTTATATCCGTGCGTGCATAGGTAAGACATTATATGGATTTTTGCTCTATTCTTATCATCACTATTCAATTCTCCAACCATCACACCAACCATCTTTCCAAACAGTTTATCTGCGTTTTCTGCATCTGAAACTGCTGACGCTATCTGCTTGGTAGCATTCCCTATATCACGAAGACTATCTAGAAGCCCTTCTTCTAGTTTCAACTTGTCTCTCTTTATAGAGATTGGGGAAGTACTGGGAGATATGCTTCTGTATCTCTTGCTCGGCGGAACGATCGTTACAGCATCAGGTGTGACAACTTGATCTGTTCCAGGGTTTTCAACGTAACCAATTTCTACTGGTAAAGAATTATCGATCCCCCCATCCCACGGAGAGTCGCCCAACACACCAGAATCAAAAGATTCAAGTTTGACATTAGTCGTCTCTTTTATAAGCTCAGTGTCCCTCAGTGAGCCATATATATGAGGAAGGATTCTTCTATAAATAAAAGAAGATACGAATGAAGATTGAACCGGCTTCAGCATTCAATATGAGCTTAGTTTTATTCTCTGTTTCACCTTCGCTCTATGATATGTTTTTCCAAGAACCTCATAGATTCGTAAAAAGGCCAGCCTGACTGCGCAAGGCCAGGATTTTTTTTGAGTTTCCGATGTTCCGCTGTGTAACGATCACGCAAACTTATCCATTTCTTATAAATTTCCTGTGCTGATATACAAGTGATTACATATTTGCCACACTATATGTTAAAATTAATCCGTAAAGTTTTTTGTTGTTCAACTTGATTCACCCTGTAACTTTGGAATAGCTAATGTGAGTGATATAAAACTAGCATATTTACATGTGCATCCCATTAGATCTCCAATTTCCTGCCACATGAATTGTTTATACGCAGGATCTTTGAAGTCTGTTCTTGATCTATCATAGAGTGCTGGTCTTTCACGAACCAATCGGACAAGCAATTCAGTTTCCTTAAGATAATTAGTCACATCTCCACTGTAATGAAAAATAAAATGCTCAGTTACGTTACGTTACACATTACATACATTACAACTAAGTTTTTCTAGATTTTGGTATACTATTCACAATTTATATACAACTTGTTTCTGAAATTTTATAAATCAACCTTGTGATTAAACATCAAAACAAAAAGATGAATATATAAACAAACACTTACCTTGCCATTGTAAGAATTCTGGCAGATATGTATCAGTTTCATTTCAATCAGCGCTTTGGAACCACTAGTATATTATTTCTATTAACAGCATGGAGCGATAACATTTTCAAAAAGCCTGACTTTGTAGCATTTGGAGCAACCTACGATTGAATGAATACATGAAGCTAGAACTAGGACCTCAGTTTAGTTTTAGGAAGGTTGTAGTATTGCACACAATTGAATAGAAATGGAATTGTTTGAAATTAAACACATTTTTGCCACAATAAAAATGAACAATAAACTTGCTACGATTAGCATCTTTTATTCACATAGATTGTTCTTATTTTTTATTTGCTCTTTTGGACGTATCCCTTCGCGGTAAGTACCAAGTACTCTATTAACATGGATTGCTGCAAGTACGTCCATGACGTTCATATACGTACGATTTCGCAGATGCCGCACACGTCACGGTCTAATCAAGGTTATGCCCGCCAGGTTATACCAAGTTATGCTTGTACATATTCGATAATATTGGTTCCGTTCGCAGTCTAGTTAAAACCAACAAATAAAAGAATCCCGTAAGATAAAGAAAGCTGTGGGGACCCGCTAATTAACGAAACGAAATTGATACAACCATCGCAACTTTTGACGTTGATCACAGTGAAACAAAACAACCTCAATTTACGTAGTAAACAGCATTCCTGTCAGTACGCTTTTAGATCTATTTGAAAATAGTATTTATAAAAAAGAGTATACACGGCCACAGATAAAAAACGATTTGACAAATGAATCATCGGTTTCTGGCTTACTTCAGATTCCAAGGAATTAAGACGAAATATATAACGTGAAATTTCTGTTTTTGGAGGTTAACCCAAAATGTCGTAGCACCTGACTATTCCTTTACCACTATCGCGGCGTTGCAAACTGGAGCTCATACAGGGTGTTGTAAATAATTTCTTATGATCTACGAATGTATGTCTTAACGCGAAGCAACGTAGTCCCGACATTTTTAAATTACTGAGTGCAGCTTTGGAAAATCTTTTGTCGAGAACGCTGGATAGAAGTTCGATCAACGGATGAAAATATCTCTTGCGGTGAAACGAGAGTGGATGACCGGACTAACAAGCTACAGGAACGAGTTAGTTACCGGTCACCCGTTGTACTGCGGGCAGGGGCCGTAAGCAGGGCCTCTAATAATATTTGCCGCCATTATGGAGGTCCCGCTTTATGATTCAGCGGTTTGTCGATTATGTGCCGAAGACAATGGCAACGGAGAATTCTTGTACGCAGCCGACGGCGAAGAGTCGGATTTAAGCTCCATGGTGAACCGCTACTTGCCACTGAAGGTATGAGAATTTGCAAGCTATCCTCTGATATCAGACAGCAACTTGACTTCCTATTACCCCAATATGGAGGCTCCACTGATTTTCGTTGCACAACCTCAAATTCACCTACTACACGAATCAAGATATTATTTTCTACTTCTACTTCAACATCTCTGACACCGCCAAACCCGAGGGCACTGATTATTTCACAAGCAAAAAAATTGCTCACGATTATATCAACCATCGTCAAACAATTAAAAACATATGATCGAGTACAATAATCGTTAAATCCTGCTAGAGCTAAAAGCTGGCTGATAGGTGCAAGTAATGATAATAGAATATTTTCTGTAGACACTCACTTTTTTTTTTTTTTTATCAAGATTTGTTTCTGAAAATCCAATTTCTCACTCCCCATAGATACGAGATGACGGTAAACTACCTCGCACTATCTGCCCAGGATGCAACATCCAGCTGGAGGCAACTGTACAGTTCTTCGAATTACTCGTCGAAGGGCAAAAGAAAATTCGTGAGATGTGGAAATCACAAGTCGAGCAACATCGCAAGGCTGAGAGGGAGCGCCTTCGTGCTGAAAGGGAACACACTGAGTTGGAAATTGTCACTCCTGAGCTTGATCATTTTGGATTACAAGCTGAGGGCGATCACATTGAACGGCAAATTGTTATTAAAAGTAAGCTGATAAATGGGGCGACCCTGGCATCTCTTCTCTTGATCACAAAAGTTTTGAAAGTCTAGTAAATTTTTCATAATTGTATTTGCAAGCAAACAGGGGTTCTGATTCATTACCTTGTTTAATACTCATTGCAATTGAACCCCCAACCTCGTTATGAAGGAATTGAAATATTATACATCTTTCAGTCATGCCAGATGGAACTCTGTATACGGCGGAACATGAGATGAGTTTACAAATGGAAGGGTTGGATAAGCCTAGAAGAAAACGAGGCCGACCCCCGAAGGCCCATACTGAGGCTGAGACTAAGGTAATGTGCTGGCGATTTATATAATTTTTTCTGTTTCCAATCAGGTTACATTTCTTTGTGAAACGTAAACATCACAAGCTCAAAAGATGCATTGTCTACTGTGAACGTGCATAATTTTAGTCAATTGAATTCATGCAGGAGAATGTAAAGGAATTGAAACAAGAAGTCGGCAGTCAAGGAGAAGAAGATAAGCAAGAGGAGGAACTTGAGGAAGTAGATGGTGATGGTAGACGTCGCCGAAAACGAAAAGTGCCCAAAAGGTAATTAACTAGGTGATCTAGCATTGCAGTAAGGATGATATACATAATAGAATTATGTTCTTCTTAATTTTTTTATGCATTATTAATTTATTACTGAGACTGTATGATGCTGAAACTAGCCACTGAATTTCAACAATGTATAACTAAAAGCAAGAGTGGTCGCAAAGGCATTGTGATCACAAAATTTGCTGGATGATTTCCAGATGTGTTTTCAGTTATTCGGCTGTTGGTATTCAGCGACTTGTTTTAGCGTAATTTAAATTGCTACTCTACTGCAACCTACACATTCCTCTATAGATTCATGGAAGCTGTGCAGGGAAAGGAACTAGAGAGGATATTTAAAGAAGAAGGAGTAATCGATGAAGAAGATGATGATGAGCCTGGAGATGACTTTGATGATCCGGAAGAACGACTGAATTTGCCAACAACGGACGGTCATGAAGGTTTGTAGTTTGTACTGTCTTGTTGTCAGCAAGTTTGAAAGTATCGCTAATGTTGCATGCTCAGTCTTTCTTTACACTGAAGACTCATTTTCCATCTCTCCTATTTAATGGACTCTCCATTTCATCTGACTATTGCCCTCTATTCCCAGAACTCTGATCCTGCACTCTGCTTTCTACACTCGCCAACTTTATTCCGCTTGTCCCAAGACACTATTCACCTACCCTCTGAACTGCACATTTCGTTTCTACTATTCCGTTAACTTACAATAAACATATAATTGATATTCTAAACATACCTAAAGTTATTCAACCACCATCCTAATCTCTGGTTGTCTTAGAACGTAACAGCGAAGCCAAACCAGTCTATTCCTTACCCCTCAGGAGTAAACAACCTATAGTTCATTAGACTAAGATTAATTTTAATATTTTGTCCCCCATTAAAATATTTATTACTTTAATATTTCGTACCAATGAGGTAGCAGGAATAATCGAAGGTATTATTGGATTTTTGGAACAAGAATGAATTATTAATTTTACTTGATGTACTTCAAATAATAGAAATTATCGGGCATCTGGAGACTCAAGAGGGGAAAGATCTTGGTGAACTAGTGATAGTAAATCGTGGAAGAGGCAGAGGCAGGCCACGGCTTCGGCGACGTAAGACCAAATTTACATGTAATTTGTGTGGACGAGGATTTCTGCAGCGTAGCAGATATATTATGCACAAGTAAGTTGACAGTTATAACATACGTTATCATATTTTCAGTGGCACGGCACGTTTCAGTGCGGCTGTTTTGATAGGAGTAATTTCGGTATAGCCATTGTGACCAGGCACATAAAATAAAAATATTTGCTGTGATGTTTTTTTCTGAAACATCCCGCACTAGTATGGTCGTGTAGAAATGTTTGGCCCACTATTTTCACTGTTATGGAATCTATTTGACATTTTTATATTAGGAGCTTTCACAAAGGCGTCAAGTACGAATGCCTCGAGTGTAAGAAGCAGTTTACGAATAGAGACAATTTTGGTCTTCATCAGAAAACTACAGGACACACTGGCGAAGGAATAATAGAAAATCCAGAGGAAAACGAGGTTCGCAATCAAGAGCCTCCAACAACTGAGGTATACTCAATCATTTCTTATAGGCTAGTATTATTTGCAACATTTCACCAGTTTTTTTATCCAGGGAACGGAAAATGCAGCAGCTGCGTCACCCGAAGAGACGCAAGATGTACCTGGAGAAGCTTCTGTGGCAGAAGAAAAACCGCGTGAAGTTGGTGGAAAAATGATAGAGTGTGAACTCTGCCAAAAACAATTCCAGTCAAAGCAGAGCTATGAGGTTCATGCAAAGGTTGTTCACCAAGGGGAAAAACCTTATACGTGCAACATATGTAACAAGACCTTTGCCTATCACACAAGCCTAAAAGGGCACATGCTTGCACATGAGGTGAGGATTTCAATGTTCTGGAAAATGAGCTATTGAATTACTTACTTACCTTAGAAGACATTTTTTCCAGGCTAATAAATCTGACAAGGGATTTCCTTGTGACATATGTGGAAAGGTTCTAAATCATCCTAGCTCAGTTGTGTACCACAAGGAGGCTGAGCACAATAATGGCCGTCGTTTCGTATGCAATAAGTGTGGAAAAAGCTTCAAGCACAAACAGCTGTTGCAGCGTCACCAGCTGGTACACTCGGATGATCGCCCATATGTTTGCAAGTCTTGTGGTGCTACTTTCAAGACTAAAGCCAATCTGATAAATCACCAATCCATCCACACTGGAGAGAAAAAGTATTTCTGCGAATTATGTGGACAGCAATTTGCACACAAGACCAGTCTCACCCTGCATTATAGGTACTGGTTCATATTTTCTAAGATAGCTGAGGAAAAAATTTTATATACGATTACTTATGATTTTTAAAGATTTCCTGTTCCTATTTACAGATGGCATACAGGTCACAAACCTTACACATGTGAAGTGTGTAGTAAAAGTTTTTCACAGAATGGCAATCTGCAGGAACATATGAGAATTCACACAGGAGAAAAGCCTTACTGTTGTGATTACTGTGGTCGAAAGTTTACCACCTCCTCGCAGTTCAAACTTCACGTCAAACGACATACGGGCGAGCGTCCCTGGAAATGTGAATTTTGCGCAAAATGCTTCCTGCACAAGGATACGTGGAAGTGTCACGTCAGACGGCATAAGGGTGAACGCCCCTTCCAATGTGCCCACTGCAATCGGGGGTTTACTGAGCAGTGGGCTCTCAAAAAACATCTACGATTACACACAGGTATTCACATTATTGAAGAGCCATTTTGGTGTAGAAGGGTTGTCGAAGGTCACAAGAATCTTCAATATATAAGTAATCCGATTTTTGCCTTTATGTTGTTTAGGGGAAAAGCCATACTCATGTAATATCTGTGGTAAAGCTTTCGCTGATTGCTCGAACCTCACTAAACACAAAAAGGTACTGTGTACAATGACCATTATTAAAAATGATAGAACGGAATTGAACATTTATTTTTCGGCAGGTGCACAGAGAAAATAAAGTGGTTGATGTCGGGGAGCTTGCAGAAAATTCTCCCATCGGCGAGGTATGGCAGATATTACCTGGTGCACAACAGGGCGACGAGAATTCACTTGGAGATCAAGTGACTCAAGTTATTGGAACTGATGAGGCATCGGGTGATGGCATACAACAAATTATATATGTGTCGTATCAAGATCCAGACGATCCGAATCAGTCGAGAACATTACACTTTGGTAGGCAAAACCATAATGAAAGAGCATTTATACAATGTTTTATTTACACCAGGAAAAAAATAATATATTCTGACATCTTGCCATGCAGTTGATGCTGGAATGATGGAGAATAAGGAGGTAGCTGCAGTAGCAGGGAGCCAATCATTGCCGTCTTTGGACGTCGAAGATGAAGATGAGACAACCCAACAGCCTGTACAAGATGAAGAGAATCTCGAGCCAGATGAGAGAATTAACATGGAATTAGCCGAGTCTGACTTACAGCTGCAGGTGTGAAATGATTAAAATGATGTTCAATATGCATGGTGCGGCGTGTATGCGTGATTTTACCCCCCTTACAAACCTTTCATGTCTCAGATTACCGATGAGGAAGGAAATCCTATTCCACTTTCAATACAAGATGCACGACAATTACTGTCAGAAGGTCAGTTTGTCAGTCAATTGGGTGACTGTCAGACAATTAGAGTTCACTCAGGAGTCTTAACTCAAGAATTGGCGCAACAACTAGAAGTTGAAGATCAAGGTTCCATGCCGATCGAGGATCCAAACGAAACCGTAACAGAGGATCCAAGTAGCACCGTAGCCTTGACTTCGACAACTCACACTGACGCTGAAGACATTGTCAAGGCGTTGGAGGTATACTTTCAGTATTGTCTTCCAGTTGTGTCTAATTGAAAAATTGATTTAATTGTTTTTGTTAACAATTAATTTTTATACCAGGATGAGGATACTGATGCGACAGCTGTTGCTGCCGTTAATCAGATGGAAACCGAGGAACAGACTGAAGACATAATGGATGGTGAGCAAACGATAGAATTCACAACTCAAGATGGTCAGAAAGTGCGACTTGTAACGTCCTACCACGTCGACCCAATGCAACTTGCCTCCGAATACTTGACTATTGTGTAGATGACAAAGTTCAAATTTAAGGTGCCGAAAAAAATACATTCGCATGCTGCAATATTAACACATTACAATGAACCTGTAAAATTGCGAGCGGTACCTTTCTACTTTATAATTATAGTGACTTGCAGAAATTATGAAAATCGAATCACAAGCTGATGTGTTTGGCAAGCACATTACCTCGAGTATCTAATTACAGTTTATAAGTATCCAATTGTCTATGTATAGAGTGGAAATAATGTATCAATTCTTTACCAGTGTAAGATGATAGTAAATAAATAACGACACGCTGACAGAAAAGTTCCATGTACTTCACAGTGTTTTATGTGACTGACAATTCCTTATTTCAACTTGAGAAATCTGATTAGGATCGGGGATGAATTATGCGTTACATGATAATTCGAAGTGCACATGAAACATCCATTTTTGGGTCAGTATTTTTAAATCAGTTTATTTGCAGATGCAAAAGATTGATTAATATTATTTTGTGTTGTTTTCTGCACATTTAATTAAACCTGAAGATAAATCTAGTACTGAAATCCGACATATTCGTTAGTGCGCGTGTAGTTTTCGTTAGACTACAAAACATCGATTTTGAACAGAACTTTACCACCTGCGAAGACAGTAACAATCATCCGGTAATAATCAGTAGTATCGATGATGTTCTTAAAAATTGGCATCATCTTTATAATAACAGGCAATATAAGTAATTAGCTATGCTTGGAAAAATCAGTTTGATAAAAGAATCTGTCCTTTTTTAATCTAAAAATGGCAAGAAGTAACTCATTGCAGTAGGCAATATATCAGAAGCTAATTACTTAGGCGTCGCATTACCGTTGTGAGTATTAATTAATTAGATTTATATAGCTGATTATGGTTCCAGGATTGTAATTGTAAACTTATCATGGTACGCTTGTTGACTTGGTTTCCATTTTCATGGCAGCACGCTATTTGTTTCCTAGCGTTTTCTGGATGGTGCACGCCATTAAAAATGAAATTGCTAAATTATTAAGTAGCATTACTTTCACCTGACTATTGCATCCACCTAGCCAGAAGTGGTAAGCATAAAATTCTGTGTATAATCGTACTCAATTGTGGGAATGACAGACTGAACAAACTTGAGAAATATAATTAGGTACATGTGAACGCCCAGCTCTCTCCCACCCTCCATTACTGTCTCTATGATCTTCTTCATCACCTCAGCATGCCTAAAAAAATATTTCATCTCTCAGTACAAAAACTGTGCCTGTAAAAGTAAATACATATAGGGTGCCAGCCCATGTCTAATACCTGCAAGGGTGCACAGATGCCATAGGTGGACCAGGAAGATGTGGATGAGTTTCCATTGTGACAGTTTTTTTTGCGTGGTCCTGGCTTACATCTTCATACATCTCCTCAACACTCAGTGGCTTGCGACTCTGAAAGTATCATATGTACAAAATGGTACTGTATATATCTGTAAGGTAGCAGCTTAAACTTGATTTCTCTAAAATTTAAGGATGGATGAGCCGTTTTATCTGAATCAAAATGCCGAAAAGAAAAATCCGCCCACAAATCAGCAGTGTTATTTGTACCAATGATGGTAAACATGAATGAAACAATGTTCCTACTATACAATAGAAATGAAATTCGAGTAGCGCAAGCTATGATATCAACAGGGTGGCAACACTTTTATTGAAATAAAATTCCCTGACTTTCCCATTGGTACACATAACGTGAAATTTCAAAATTGTTGCACCCCACACAACTTTTAATGATCTCCAACTCGCCCCAAAAAGATACATAACAAACTTAAACCCCCTCTCTCCCCCCATTTTACCTAACAAAAAAAAGTTCCAATCAAAACAACTGATGGGAATGAATAAATTTGAAAATCGTTTACATACATTCCTGCCTCCATTAAAGGCAACGTAAAAATTTTTAAGGTATCTCCTTTTCCCCAAGCATAACATACTATTTGAATAGCCCCTGACTTTTCCTGGCAGAAATTTCAGTATTCCCTCATCTTTTGCCACCAAATTAGCAAAATGTTGAATGGCTTTTACAATGAATGGTACGCTACATTATATATGAGATGGGCAAAGAGAAATGAAGATCGAATAATCCTATTTTCCTAACTGAGTGTGCAGAATTCAATTTTTCAAACTCAAATGGGTACACGAGATAATACATTCCCGCACTAGTGTGGGAAGACAATCGGAATGTCCCTTTCTTGTAGTGCAACTAGTGATGTAAAACGACCGGTCATAAATGATTCGGACATGTCACGAGCATTTGTGGCTTACCCCTTCGACCTGCCTCATACATTATACAATTAATACAGTTCTAAAAGGACCGATTATTTTTTAAGTGAAATTTCCTTAACAAGGCTAACGACAGAATGTTATGAATCACAAACTATAATATTATTAATATATTAATATTACGTACGAGTTATTAATGCTGTCAAATTGTGCACATCTCGTTAGGAAAAATAGTATATGCAAATATTTGCACACAAATTGCATAATGTACTATTTCAAAAGTAAATTTGGCTGAGTATACGAAGCACAGTTGGGGTCTTCAAATAATGTTTAGAAAAAATGAGGAAATGATACATTTTTTCCCGTAAAACAACGTAATTTCCTGATCAATCCCGGCCTAAAATCTGGTGTTTTCAATCCGAATCTAATATCTGTGATCATATTTTGCTCAGTGCCCTGTTTCACAAATTGGTTAAAAAACATTCAAGAAATCTTACATTGCACTATAGTCATAACGTGCAATAATGATTGTTGACAATCATCCATCCTACTGTACTTGCACAAATCTATTTTTATCCAATCTGGAGATAATTATGTGTAAAATTTTTTCAGACTATCTCTAAAAATCTCAATGATAAACAAGATAAGCTCAAACGAATGCCCATTGAGTCACAAACGCCAGAGATCATTTGTTTTAAACATTCTTATTTATAGAACTTTTTTTTCAATTATTGATATGCTAACTTTAGGTACTCTAATTTGTTTGGAATCATTTATATTATATACATAGCAAGGACGTTGCTGTATTCGAGTTCACTATCATTGGCGCAAATAATATTGCTAGACTTTTTAAACAGTTTTTCTTCTTTTCCCAACTTTTAATTTAGACAGCAGCCCATTACCCTCAAACTACCTACCTCATCATACCCAAAGAGCCAGAGCCGAGGGGTTTGGTAATATTTGTCATAGGTGATATGAAGATCATATGTGCGTGTGTGTATAATTTCTCCATCGGTACAAGAATCGCGTTCTTCATTAACAGGTTTTCGCGTCGATTCCGAAGTATACTAAAGAGAAATAGATCAAACAAACAAACTTGTTGTTAAATAATGACTAACATTTCCAAGATCCACAACATCACTTATACTACAAGGTCAAGATCATTAAAAAAAAAAAAAAAACAGATTGTGCATCATTGTGCAACCAAGATTTTCATCTGTACCTTGTCATCTTCATCCAAAAGACCGCTGACCTCGAACGCTTCCATATCTGCTGGCTCCTCATCATCCTCATCATCATCATCTGTATCTGCAGCTCCCGTAGCACCCTTGGGCTGTCCCTCCTCCAATGTCATTTCTGTAACTTTCTCATCTATTCCTCCAATGCTTGAGTCATAATGATGGGTATCGACCCATCCACCTTCAGGATCATCAACCTCAATAACACGTTCCTGATCTTCACAGTACTCTATCTAGAAATATCAAATGTAAAATGTTTACCGAGAATTTGACGGTTCAACTCATATCAGAGCATAGCCCAAGTTTTACTAACTTGTTTACATCTCCGTGAACATGGCACGTTACGAGTCAATAAAAACTGTTTGTTCTTTGGTAGGTATGATTTGACCCTGTCTTGGTCTCCAGTAGCCCATTGCCACGTAGGGCAATGATGAACAAGGTGATCACCGGCAGCGACAAACTCTTCAGGAGTTAAAACTCCGGTTTCTCGGAACTTGCTCTCCTGCGAATTGCATACTGTGAATTAGTAAGGACAGAGGTATAACAGAGCAGGTGGAAATAAAGGGGACATTGTAGTACGACAATTGTACCTTTAGAACCGGGGTCAGATACTCGGCAACCCCGAGCGCTGTTCCTTTGACAGAATTGATAACGCTCTGCATTGTAACGATGGACACAGGAGTCGCGATTTTATCAAGTTATCTACAGGTCTGTCTGGTATTTTTATGCGTACTCGCGACCAGGCTGGACTAATGCCGGATGAATTTATTCATGCCGACGTCGATGGGTGAACGACTCATCTGTGTTTTGACGACGATCGATCGATTTTCGTCACAAAACACAAGCTCACCTGGCCCAGTAGAAGGCAGGGTATGGACACTTAGACCTCCCCTCCACTCCTTATTCAAGCGCAGTGGACCAGGGCCATACCACAACAATAAGATGTAAAATTCCCATATATTAAGTTTAAGTGGTATCACTGACATATCGAGGCGTCCTCTGGAGATTTGATAATTGGCTTGTATGAAGTTAATGTTAATGATAAACTGTTTGAAGGAGGTTTGATTATTGTTTGTAAGTATCAACAGAGGTCGTCGTAATCAACATGTACCAACTATTGGGGGAAAAAATATGAAATTCCTATAATTTTGTTAGTGAAAACTGTTATTATGTTGGCTATAGCCCAGTCCACACCGACGAATAATTTGCCTCAAAAACTGTTGAGTGTCCATACCCTGGTAGAAGGCATGTGACGAGTAAAATAAATGCTCCCGCATAAACATGGATGATGACCTATTGAGATACGAAACTCACTGAGACGATTGATATAAGTATATAACCATTAGTGAGACTTCGTATTCTTTCAGTTTGTCGGCCGCAGCACTTGGACAAAACCCACGAGCCTGCTGTATACCGTTTTATTCATAGAAGGTAACTCTCTCCGTGTCATGTCCGTTTTCATTGCCACAAATCCGACAAGTCTTCCCTGGACTCGTTAACCTTGTTTTATTTAACGTAGAGTTTGTTGACAGCTGTCGGAATAAGTCGGGGCGCAATTATTGCACGATGAGAATTTGAAAACTTTATCTAATCTCTGTCTTGCTGTTGATGTATATCTCTCCTGGGTGCAATCGGGTAGAGGACTAAGTAGTGCGCGTAGCCTTTCTTCCGTATATCCTTGAGAACCTCAAATTTGTGAAGGATGACAATGGGCGATGAGACCCCAGTTACATCACTCGTCCTTCCCGTAATATTACGTCCGATATTATCGAAGGTATTTACTGTGACCTTTTTATTTTTGCCTTTCAAGGGTCAACCTGTTAACCTCTAAATCGTATAATAACACGTTAATCGTTCTCGCCACGATTGCGTCTGGATATACCTGCAAAGACTATCTATTTTGCAATTTCTAATCAAGGGATTCCAAAGTGATCGCATTACTTTTTTACGTACAGCTGGAACGGCAAAATGTAAGCGCTGCACAGACTTTACGTGCGGCTCTCTCAAAGGCAGAGAGTTCACACCCTGGAATTACGCATGATCTCGTCTTGGGGATTGTGCGCCGAGCTGATCTCAACCTCAATATGAATGAAAGCATTCTACGACTACAAGGGGTTGCTTCTGACATTGATGGTGTGTGAATAAACATAGTAAATTTATAACTTCGCCATGACACATCCAAATATTCTTAATTATACACAATATTATAAATTGTTTTCAGTAGTTGAGTATCGCTTAGCTCGGTCAGAGGATGCCTTCCAAGAATTAAACCGGAAGTCTGCTTCGCTGAAGAAAATTTTGAGTAGGATCCCTGATGAAATAACTGATCGGAAAACATTTCTCGAAACGATTAAGTGAGTGATCTCCAGGTACATTAACTGAAAATTATTCAAGAAATATGTGCTTAGTTGCTCAATCGTTTCTGTGCAGAGAGATTGCTAGCGCAATCAAGAAGCTCCTGGATGCTGTAAATGAGGTTGCTGGGTTCATACCAGGATCAGCAGGAAAGCAGGCTTTGGAACAGCGCAAACGAGAGTTTGTAAAGTACAGTAAAAGATTCAGCAACACATTAAAAGAATATTTCAAGGAAGGGCAGTAAGTGTTTTTTTTTTGTTACTAATCAAGTCGTGGAATGAGCAATATTTACCATCTTTACCTGCAGTTTTCGACATTCTTTTCAGAGCAAACGCAGTCTTTGTGAGTGCGCTCTACTTGATTCATCAGACGAATATGATAATGGTTACAGTCAAGAATAAGTGCGAATGAATTAGTGCAAAGAAGAATGGCAGATTTTCTTGGGAAAAATGTTATTGATTAATGTAATACTGAGATAAGCAGAAAATCGATGGGGCAAAGCAGTTTCTTGCAAACTCGTGACTAATGTTACGTAGTGCCCAACTGCACCGTGTTGTTGACTAATCAAATATTGTATACACCCACCTATGTTACCTGTCTGAATTACTGTCCCATTCCCCTTTATCATAGATTTAAATAAAAATAAACTAGTTTAACAGGGTGAAATTGTCTATTTGCTTGGCCACATTTACCAAGTTTAAAACAGTTTATTGATAACACATTTCTTGCAATTCATTTCCATCTTGTTCCATTTACGCTTGTTTGCTATCCGATAAAACTCTGACAATACTTCCAACACCTCCAACGTTGTAAACTTTTTCATGCCAGAGCAACAAATGCCCGCTGCTCCCTTCAGAGGGAATTTCGAAACCTCTATATATGTACTTCATCAATACATCAACCAGATCTCTGTCCAATTTTGCTACGGCGTCTTCAATTTGATTTGATTTTATGCTCAATAGAACCTTAAGTGTAAGGTTCAAAGCATTGTCCTATAAAAATCGTTGTTGATCAGAATCAATAGGTTGGTCAAAAACGTAGCAACCCTTTGCAATTTACCTTTACTTGTTGATTCTTGCATCCGAGAGGTGCAGACTTGAGTACGGATATCAGAGCTTCCACGTTTTTCCCCTTGAGTCTTTGATAAGGAAAATATTTATTTTTGAACTGAAAGATTGCAAATTTAAGCACAGATTAAAGCGGATGTAAAGGATATTGTCCAAGAAGTGTAATGATTTCATTCTCATCAGGGCCAGCAGTTCCGCCGTCACCCTCTTCCTCTTTGAAATTATCTTCATTGTACTGGTCGACATCAATTTTTCGAAAAGCTGAGCTTGAAGTGTTTTTTGACATTGTAACTGTCACTCGTACACGATTAGTCACGACGTTAACGTTCGCGGTCAGTTTAGGTTAGGGTTCCTCAGACACGCCTTGACAGCTGCGGGCACCATTCTTCCATATTGGTCACGGCCACGGTCTTACATACAGGTCTTGCAAAGACGGTGGTGCGGGTAGACCCGCTTAGTGTCTAAAACTCGTAGTATCGATTTACGCCGCAAGATGTGCTCATGGTGTCGAGGGAATGTCGGGGTGTTTCTCCCACTTCTCTCTGGAATGGGCAGGGGGAAGCAGACCCGGTACCCCCGGTACCGATGCAGATAGCGGCGTGTAAATTCTGTTCTTTGCAAACCTATGTAATTCCGTGCCGAGTCGGTAAGTCGGGAAGTATAGGGCATACTGTCCCCATGGTTGACAGTCCTTTATGTAATTTTTAGTTACTGGTCGGGTCAACGTTTCCACCTATCTACTTCCATCGTGTGTCCATCTCTTTATAGATATCAGTATCATAGACAAAAAAAAGCAAAAAATATTAGATACATCAGCCCAGCCGCAGGCTGTCAACAAGTGTGATTGATGTTGGGAATTGTAAACAATACCCTGATACCATCATCATCATTTTTAATTCAAATATATTGACAGTTCTGCTTCTGCGGATAACGGGACACGTGATCAAACCTTGTTGCATTTAGATGGATTGTCCAATGTTAATTGGCAATTTGAGAAAGCCAAGAATTTATTGGTATCAGACGGATGCGGAAATCGTGATTCGTATAATGCTTCACGACGTGGACGATTACTTTCTTAGCGTAAGAACAGACGAGTTTGAATTCAGGTATGAACGCTGCTAAACAATTTTGGTGGGTTTACCGTGCATCTGTTAATAATTGCCAGGATTGCATTGATCAATGTTTGATCTTTTCAGCACGTCTGTAGACGGCGTCGATTACTATATTTACCTGCATCTTTTTGGTGCAATCACTGCCGAGAAAACTGTCCATAAAACAACTGGAAGAGAAGTCACAGTTTACCTTCCAAAAGTTCAAAAGTGTAAGCATGTACATAATCCATTACTAAATGTAGCTATTCCGGAGTCGATATCATCTAAAAGCTAGTATTTTATTCTGTTTCCAGGGACTCCCTGGCCAAGGTTAATTTATTCAAGAAAAGCATGTCCACATATTTTTGTGGACCTTGATCACCTTGCCTCAATCAAACCCAAAAAAGAGATTGATTGGAATGGTATGATTGATTCGATATTATATTTAATGAACAATCTTTCTTAGCCTAGCAAATAACCAAATTTTATACATGCACAAGTATATATATATATATGCACAAAGAAAACCATATACATTGCAAAGATCAAGAATTGACTGTTCAATATATTTCCAGAGAGAGAAGACTTTGCTACCCTCAAACGAAGACATAATATATCCTATATAAGGCCAGATGTACCATCTTCGGATGAAGATGAGTCTGCTGGAGAGGAGAACAATATGATTTTCGATTTTTAACATCTCTTGAAGTGGATTAATAGAACTAGGTTCCAAATCTCATTCTAATGAGGTGTGAAGAGCAATCTACTTGGATTCATTGAAGCAAACTATTAAAAGGTACCAAAGTGTAATTAACGAATTTCCATGGGTAAATGAAATGTTTCATTAATTACCTAGCTAAATTCTTTTACTTGTATATGACGTTCGGCTGTTGCTAATACAGCAAAGCTTTATTTACAGTTCACAGTTATATCTAACCTATACGTTTTCTGATCGATCTGAGGTTATTAGGGGGGAATTAGTAGCCGGCGGACTCAACTTCTTTCAAATAGAATAATGTGGTAAATTTTAACACTTATCCTGTCAACATTGTCATACCTTACCTTTATTAACTTTAGCGTGGCTGTTCATTAATTGTGGCCACCAGCTTCAGCCCGATAAATTGTGAAACTCTGAAACGGTTATAAATTAGGTAGATTCGGTCAACTTTCGGCCTTTCTTTTCTCCGAGTTAATTTGTGATATTCTCTGTTCATCCCGTAAGTAAGATTTTTTACCTAGTTAAAAGTTAAGAATACAGCCTAGCTGTTGTATTTTTTTTTTTTTTTTTTTTTTTACATTGTTTCTACGAATAAATGAAAATTATTATCAATAACTGTATGCATGGTAGGCTTGCCCATAAATTACGTGATGTGAGTTTTTACGACCCCCCCCCCCCCTCGCCCGTTCAAAATTGGAGAATTTATCTCAAATCATTATAATTGGAGGGTGAGAAATTGGAAGTTTTAATGGATTTTATAGACAAGAAACATGTGTATGTGTGGTAATATCAGTGACATGATCAGCACACACATGAGTTTTCAGAACGAAAAGTTTTATTGGACCGTTCACCTATAATATTGTGTAATAGCTGTGGCACGTCGATCTGGCCAAATGTGATACACAACGTGTCAGGTTCGTGGATAATTTTCACCCATGTCATATAGTCTCAGTTATGTGTTACTCTTGTGCTCTTTCAAACATTCAAATATGTTTTCTTAAACATATTAACAGATGTCTTTAGAAAGAAAATTTAGTGTTGATGAGGACAGTCATAGTTGTGCTAGCATTGTGAATAATGATTTGATAGATATTTTTAATAGCAATAGTAACAGTGGTGATATTCATGAAAGTGGCGATATTACTGCAATTAGGTGCAAACAAAAAATAAATAGAAATTCGAAATATAATATTTGATAATATGTTTTGGGAAAATATTGTAACAGCAATAAAGAATAAACAATGAAAAAAAAAGACGAAAAATAGAAGAAACTTGGTTTCCTGTAGATTATGGTGAAATAAAAATATATTTTGTATTATGTATAATGGTGGCTCAAGTTAGGAAACCAAAAATTTAAATCAACTGGTCTAATTGTAAACGGGCCTTGACAGAAAGCCTAATATTGAGAGAACAATGCGAATGAAAAGATTTCTGCAAATAACTACACTGAAACTTCCCAATAGTGGACATCTTCAGGACTGGAAATCTTCTCCCTTATAGAGAAGTGTCTGTTACTACGCGGTATATTTTCCATTAGGCTTTTCTGCCTGGGATTTCTAACTTGTCCGTTATGAACAGGCGTCCGTTAAGAGAAGTTTCACTGTAGATGTTTGCATTTTGCAAATAATCATAAACAGACAGATAGATAGGATTCATCATGTTCATGGCAATGTTGGACAAGAATCAGTAACATATGAGGTATTCCACACCATTTCACCTAATCGGTGAAGGTCATCGACGCCGATCTTGGTGTCAATTTTTTTCTCAATTCGTCTATCGAAAAAAAAGAACACGTGTTCGACCGTTTTTCGATTAGGCCACCTGTGTCGATTTTATGAATTTTCCGATTTTTCAACTTTTTCGAAACAGACTTTTTCCAACTGGCTCTATCTTCAAGAGCTTTCATTCTTTTCAAAAAATGATACAAGTATAAAATGTGTCAATAAGTCCAAGCTTTCTGAAAAAAAAATTAGAAAATTTTTCCAACCACACAATTCTAAAATTTTTTGAATTGCGACACCATTAATTTTCCTGACACTTTTTACTTGCATTCGACCAGTTACAATCAAGTTTTCCTCCAAAGGAAATTATGGACTTCCGATTCGTTCAGGAGTTACACCATCATAAGTGCCGAAAAATTGGAAAATTCATAAAATCGACACAGGTGGCCTAATCGAAAAACGGCCGAACACATGTTCTTTTTTTTTCGATAGACGAATTGAGAAAAAAATTGACACCAAGATCGGCGTCGGTGACCTTCACCGATTAGGTGAAATGGTGTGGAATACCTCATATAGAGCAGTAACAAGAAATAAAATAACGAAAAATCTAAAGGCAGGAATATTAAGGTAAAAAGAAAAATAGAATCATACGGTTGTCACGAACATTACGACTTACATTACAGATAAATTACGCAAAATAAAACTTGTGACGAATGTTTTTAATCTATGATCTAAAAAAGTGTATCGATGCAAGAAGACATTGCTATCAGTGAATCGACAATGAAAATAACTAAGAAAACAGATAAGGGACAATAATACCAGAGACGCTTATCTTATAAACAATTTAATCCAAGAAAACTAGTTAGATATGGTATTAAATTTTATAAATTATGTGATTCAGAATCGGGTTATTGCTGTGTCTCTAAAAAAATACTCAGGTAGTGATAAAATAAATTCTAATGACAGTGATTCTGAAAATGTTGTTTAAGAGCTATCACAGTCAGTGTTACGTAAAGGACATATTTTATACTTAGTCAATTGGTACACTGCACCAAAACTGGTTATAACTAATTAACAGTAAAACTAATGCTGTCGGAACAGTAGATTTGAACAGAAAGAATATGCCAAATGATTTAGTTGAAGCAAAATTTAAAAAAGAAGAATGCAGAACGAAAAGCTGCAATGGAATACTGACATAAAAATATAAATATAAACGTGACATTTATATTATTTCTACGAAACACGAAACAGCAGAAATGGCTGCATAAGGCAAAAATCAATTCAATCCTACTTCAAAACCCAAAGGTGTCATTGAGTACAACAAAGGAATGATTGGACTTTATCCACAAGACCAAATGCTAGTGTGCTTCTCTGTTATGAAGGAATATGCAAAAGGATACTGAACAGTTTTTTTTTACATGCTTGATATTGAACTTTTGAACTGTTACATTTTGTCCAACAAAGTAAATACTAGAGAAAAACAGAGCCACTCATGCTAAGTATGAAATTGAAATAGTCGAGTCATTAATGAAAAATGTGCCGTTACCAGAATATAAACGATGAGGGTGATTTTTGAATGGAGTTTTACCCCAGAGACTCCACACGCAACATTGGGGTCATTTTTTCAAGAATATAGACCCAACACCATCGAAAACAAAGCCATAAAGAGCCTGTAAAGTTTGTACAAGATATAAGTAAAAAAACGTAGCGAAACAACATAGGAGTGCAAAAGATTTAAAATTACATTGGATGTACCAATATGCTTCGAAAGTTACCATACAATTGAAGCTTAATAACTTTCTGTTACATGTTTTTTAAAATGTTTATAATTTAATATAAGCATTTATTCAGGAATTTAAATAAAATGTTGTTGATTTATTAATCTTTCTTTTTCACTGATGAATTGTTTGTAATTATTTATCAAACACCTTAAGAAATTAAACCGGTTGTATCTTACACATGTTTACATATCATGAGACGTATGCAATTGGCATAACTTCGAACATTTATCCAAACTGTAAAATGGCTCAACGTGCAACCGACCTTGCTGTTTATTATAGCATGGGCGATCAGAACTTAAATTGTAGGGCAAGGGGTTAAATATCGATTTGATTGAAATGTTTACATGCCTGTATATCAGGCGGAACTGCACATCATGAACCACCCGCTTTACTCTTTGCCTTCATCCTTTTGCACGACTCGAGGAACGCTTGATTTTTCAATAATTTGAATCTTTTGTCAGTAGAACTAGATGCATATTGTGCATTCTCTGAAAGCAACGCTAATTATAGAGAACCCTTAATTTGCTGTTCTCGTTGATCTGTTCAGTCTCATGATGGCGAAAGGGTTAAAATATAGGGTGATACACGTATTTAGGTATCATTGCTACTACATCAAATAGAAATAAAATCTGGAATGTTGAAATTGTCTGTTCGATTAAAATCTAACGTCATTGCATGTGAAATCTCATGCAAAGAATAGTGATGAAAAATAAATCAACCTAGGGCGATCTTTGTTTAAAAAAAAGGAAAAAGTACAAAAGTGTATTTTATAATATAAAGTCAGGATTTTGCCGTACGCGTGATTCAATCATGTTCGTACAAATTACGTATGTACATACGATTTACTCAGACCTATATACATCTATGCACGTATTAATTATATGCGTTGAATAGAAATTGAGATATTAATCAGTTTGATGCGCTTTGTGTGAAATATTATTAGTATTTTACAGAATATCGTCTGCTTCGTTTTTGACTATTATTTACAAGATTAAAGCGAACTCTACGCAGTTTACTTGTCTTACAAATCACCTGCAGACTAGTCGGCACCTTGCTTAATTCACCAGCACTCTGTACATCACGAATAAAACGATAATGAAATTTTCTTCCTTCGTTCTGAAATAGTGAATCTTTTAGCGTACCCACAGCAACGAACGGCAATCACCGTCGAGTTAATTATTGCTACATAAAGCTAACGAGAAGAACGGCACAGATCATATCTACCACTGTCTACGAATTCGTCTATACCTTAGATGTACGTAAATTTGAACACACGGTTAAACGTTTACGGGTAAAGCGAATTACCCGTTAATCGTATAGTCGTTGTACCTTCACTATTAAGGCGGTCAGCCCAGTTATTTGAACGATAACTCGTTCCGGTTAGTCTAATCAATTACAAATGTTAAATTTCTATAATACAGCATTTTTTAACAACCTTCCAGTGAAAGTCTTTGATTTATGTTTCCCACCCTAGTTTTTATTTCCTTGAGGATGTCCTCGGCCAGCTCATCGACCGTGGTATAGCGAACTTTGAAAAAATTGAATATATCAACAAGAAATTCGACGACCTGCTCCCGGAAGTAGTAACAAGTAGCACGAAGGCTTCCCTCGGGTCCTAGGAAACCCCAGACCAAGACCGGTGATATTTGTTCCGAAATAGAATAGAAATGCGCTAGGAAACCCTTGTTGTATTTGAGCATCTGGCGCTTTCCCATTAGCACGGACCACACCGCTGTACCTATGGCCTGTAAATTGATTTTCCCGTTAGTAAATGCACAATGTTAATATGGATGCACCATATCCAGATAGATTAAAGGCACCGCTCGTATACACAATCGTATTTGAACAGTGTTTCCATCCTCGGTTTTCGCTCGGCGGATGCCGTTACGCGTCGCGTACACAATAATTATTTTAATGGGGAAACGCGGGGTAATCAACTGTGGCTAGAAGGTATTATACCGTTTCACGGAAACTCGCTGAAATCCATCGGTTTTGGAGTATCGCCTTTATCGACGACGGTGGTTTCTCGACCTCGTCGAAAGCATCAAGTAGTATAAAGTCGATCAACACGTCGTAGAAATTGATGCACTTTACATTTCGCCCCGAAAGTTCCTCCTGCATCATACTACGCTTACTTGGATCCTGAAGAAAGTCGAGCATGGCTTCGTAGTGCGTTAGATAGTCCTTAGGGTCCTGTGGAACAAGAAACAGAAACGCTTTCCGTTGATATTCGAGGCTGGAAGTAGGTATATGCGGCTTTCATGAATACACAACAATACCGACCCTATCCGCGTATACGATCAGATCACTGATCAGCTGCCTTCCCATGTCAGCTATCCACGAGGCGGCGGCGGGCCAGGCGAATAACCTGGAGAAAGCCTGCCGCAGGCAGTGGACCTTGGCCAGGTACTCGACATCGGAACCACACTTAACCAACTCCGTGTGTAACTTCCTATGTGGCAGCGACGGAGATGAGTGAAAACGCGAAACGATTACAGAAAGGCGGAAATGAGACATCATGACGAGGTGAGAGCGTTAATTTACCTGCAAGGTATGCCCTTGTCCTCGTGTTGCTTCAGCGCCGTGTGGTACAACTTCTGCTTTTCAAAGTGCGGAAAAAACTCCGAGAACTCCTCAAACTCCCGAAGATCGGCCACCTACAATCCGAGCAATTTGTCGCAGGGACATGAAACAACTATTATTCAAATATCAACTGCACAATTCTTACGTATACATCTTCGCTGATGGGCGGCGCTTACCCCGTCGCGGGCCGATTCAAATGACTCTGGGGATGACGCCGCGTCCTGTTTATCCCTGTGGGTGGAAGACGCTCGAGTTCCTGATACGGAGTGCTTCCGGCTCTCCTCGCTGCCCGCGTCACTTTCGTTACGGAATAGTACGGAGTGCTGTGGAATACAAAACAGGACCATGTGTAACGACGCAGTGAACTGATAGTAGCAGCTGCACTCAAGGTGCCCATAATGAGTAGTGTAGTGTGCCGATTGAATGAAATTCGAATTACGACGAGCTCACCTGATCTATAAAGAGGAGCTCGGCGGTGTTTTGTATGTGGTAACCGAGGTCAAGCAGCTCCTGGACATCGTGAGTGAACGCGGCGTCGGCCTTGGAGGGTAGAGCAAGGGCGTCTCCGCAATTCAATGAGGAGCTGAAAGCTGTAAGGGCATCCTCCCAGCAGTATATGGCGCGCTCGAGTGCCTCGAGTCCTGGAAACGCGCCAAGGTATCAAGTCTCAATAGGGAATAAACTGGGAAAAATGGGACAATTCGTTATTTAAATTGGAGTGCCATGGGATAGTTGTAAAGCTCGGCGATCATTCTTTTCACGAATCGCATACGCGTTGTCGAAAAACCGCAAACTTTGAATCACTACTCGATTTCAAGAATGGGCTTAACGTCTCTTAAACCTTTCTGATTTTAAGTTTGTTTCGTCCGACATAAGTTCACGCTTCATGTAGCTATACAGTTCGTACAAAGTACTTTATTCCTTACTCAATTTTGATTAAATTTTCGTTGGTTGAAACAGTCAATGATGACAAGATGCAATTCATAGAATGATGCTTTTATTACGACGTTTCGGCAGGACCCCGCCTGCCATCATCAGGTTTCTTAACGGGGTCCTGCGAAACGTCGTAATAAAAGCATCATTCTATGAATTGCATCTTATCATCATTGACTGTTTCAACCAATGAAAATTTAATCATACACCAAACACAGTCACGAACTTAAACCATCATTTACTCAATTTTATTGATCTGAAAAACGGGGAAGAAGTAGCATTTGCCTTCAGCAAATACAGCTTTCAGTTTCTTTCCATATTGGTCCCACTTCTCAAGTCAATAAAGTGACTACAGCTAAACTCTGGACTAAAGTCCAATATGCAACACGGGAATAAAAGCCTATTATTCCCTTATTACACAATGTACCATGATAAGCGTTATATTAATACGGGTATGCTGAAAAATGATTTCAGGACCGGGGATACTGTTTCAGAGATGATCGTAACACTTTGCGGAGTTGCGGTGTTACACATCGACGTATACCTAGTTCGTTTCCCTGCAGTCCCGTTATACCCTGGAAGATAAGTGTACTTGCGTTCCGGGCCTCTGTAGTATACTCGTATATAAGTATGTACATAAGAACAAGTGTAAGAAATAAGCAGAGGCGATCGGCAGACCAGTCGACGATGGTTGAACACAATATTACAGTTTTTACAAACTCGTCATGAGAGTTATAACGGTACAATATATAGGTATAGCTACAACTACTGTGACCCGTGAATCTCGTCTCTCGTACTCCTGTAACAACTATGACGGTAACCAGAGACAGAGGGATTTATTCCGGCGTGCGAACGTGAAACGGTGCGCGATTCTATCCGTGGAGGGCAAAACGTACATATGTACCTAGCTGACGTAATCATCTCGGCGTATTATCTGCTGTCGTTTTATTAGCAGGTCGACGCCAACCGGTTGTGAATGTTATACGTTACGTTACACGATGCATTCCGTTCGCTGTTGTATTCAACGCTCGTTCCTTCTCCGCCGTTTCGCGTATAACTCGCCGTGTCACATTATAATCTGTACACGTGATATACCTTATACGTGTATATATATATATATATATATATATATAGATACACATACCTATATATATATATATGCGTGGAAAATACCTTGATTGGGAAGATCGGGAATCGGGAATCGACGTCAAGGTCCAACGTAACGTAAGACAACGACGGCGTTCAATCTCTAATTAAAGGCACGCGGGCCGGATGCGGAATCCTTCGCGGCAATCAGACCGTCCGAAACATAATATCCAATTGACGCCGCGGGTGCGGCGGAGCTTATATGCAACGTTCTAACAATAAGTGCATTGAATGCATCCCATGCTACTGCTACATCCATACGCATGATGAATTACTACACATGTATATGATGTATATGATGTATACGGTATACGCAGCTACGCAACAACATGTAGACGTACGGCTGACAGGGGGTTGCATCCCCTGCAGAAATATTCTGGCATGTCTTTCGTGCACGTGAACCTGGTAAGAAGGTGAAAACGTTCGATGCTGAATCAGGAGGAGAGGGTAGGAGAGGGTGGGAATTCCGTGTGCCTGTGCGCCCTTGTCCCTTGTTCCTTGGTTCTGGTTTTGTGACCAACATTTCCCATTCTCCTCCCCCTCCTGCTGCTGCTGATGCTGATGCTGGTGCTGATGCTGGTGCTGCAGGGGAACTCGATCTGCGTCAATAACGCGCGTTCGCGTGACGTAATCCTCCCCAGGTTTGTTATTGGAGGATGTGTCATCCAATGGAGAGGGGATGTTGGCGGCAGCTGAGGCCAGGGCCGAAACGCGGAGGGAGAAGGAGAGCAAGAAGGTATAGGGAGAGAGGGAGAGAGCGAGAGAGAGAGAGAGAGAGAGAGAGAGAGAGAGTGGCCAATGGGGGGGAGAGAGAATAGCGGTGACGGTGGCAGTGTCGAGGTCTAGCCGTTTGTTTCAGAGTGGTGCACCTTGGTCCTCAGTCGACTGGCTTCTGGTCCCGAAGACGTTTGCTGTAACAGTACAGTGCGTACTGTACCAAGAATAATAGTTGCGCTTTTTCACCCGGCGTTGTTCTACTCTCGAGTTTTCGTTGTTTTTTTTTTTCGTTGCACTTTTTGCCCGGCCATACCTTACATACCCAATCGCCGGGCCAAGTGCCAATCGGCACAGTTTGTGTTACACCGTTATTTCCACACGGCTCTCTTGACTTGTACCTCAATTCGGAATCATCTGCGGAATTGCCAAAATACCCGGTACGTTATTGCGGAGTGACGAATTATGAGCTGTGTTCATTTCCGCTTAGAGGAAACGCGTCGAAGAAGTCTTTCAGTGTCCCATTAGGCTCTGAAGAACAATCCGGATTATAACTCATATGCTGACGACGGATCACTCAAAGTAAGTATGTATACAACGAATGTAACGCGAAGATCGGAATCGCCTGCGTGCTTCTTGTACTCCTTCATCTTCAATTCTTCTGAGCCCGCGCGACTTCGGTCTGCCGGCGTTCTCTTTCGTCTCATGAATTATGGAAACTTCAAGGCGACACTTAGATCTCGAAATTTCGGTTGGTTAAGCGAGGGAATCCAATGAGGAGAAAAAATAATTATCGTCGCATTATAGCCTCGCGTATGCCGTCGACCTTGAATCGATGGACTACGTAATCGTAGTTTCAATACAAATTCGGGTTCCAAGCACAGCCTACGTAATGTCCGCGTAGTACACGGTAGCAAACGGAGAACATTAATAGTTTCAATCAACCACCGTTTTCAGAATTGGTAACCCCGTTTGATTTATCATCCTCAAAATGCGGTCATAATACAATGGGGGAAAATCCGCCACTAAATACCGAGTCATTTACAAATTGTTATTCGTGGCAGCTAACGTTCAACCTTAATCACTGTAATGTCCACGTTCGCGGTAAAAGGAATTCATATATTAATGCTCTCATTCCATCACCCTTCCTAGATGACCTGCTCTTCGCACTCGAACCATTTCATTCCCATAATTCGGTCATACTTCACTTGGAAAATCCGTCCCTAAGGGCCGAGTCATTCGCAGATTGTAGTTCGCGGCCGCTCCTGTAAAACTTTAATCACGAGTTGAGCTCGGCTCATGGTTATTGTCGTTTGTAGTTGACGTGGTTGCGTGATGAGGGTATATACTATACCACAACGGCTCAGCCACGTATAACGTTAATTAGTTAATTACTCGTAGCCTTCCGAAAAATCAGCCCCATTGTAGCGTTAGAAATGACTGGGTGAGAGAATTAATAGCTCCGTTTCGTAAAGACTATCGTACGGGGCAAAGCTCTGTGCTTCGTTAGGTGATAGTCTAATACGTATGGGTAAAAAGTTGAAACGCAATTAAACACAAATTGCCGCATTAACGAGGCAGGGCTATCACCCATGGCATTTTGTAGCGAGCCAGCTCTAAATTAGTCTGAAAAGGTGATGACGTATACTTGCAGGGTATGTCAATAACATCGAAATCCAGGGCCGTCCTACATGCGAAGAATGCCCTCAGTTTGAATTACACCTGCGTTAACGATTCTCCATATTCAATGATGACAGTTTAAAAGTTGGATAAAAAATCGCGGTTTAGTGCAGAAGAACTCTGTCAGTCGATATATGTACTTTCTATTTCGTCATAGCTGTGAATCCAGTGAGCGGCAGGAGGAGGAGGAGGACGGACCTGCATTTATACAAGTTCACTTTTAAACGTGTCCGTATCTATGTACACCTAACGCCTATACCGGAGAGTCACAATTTGCCCTCTGACCACTCGTGCTCATAGCGATTTATGCGGTAGATAAATATAATTCAATTGGCTGCTGCATCATCGCCCTTGAATGTTGCGACGGCTCGCTCCGTGGTGAATTACTCGACTTTTTGAAGAAAGTTATCAAATCAACTGATAATTTAACCCGTCGCCGACCTTGTTCGTATTACAAGCATGTAGACGTGTGTGCGTGTATGTGTGTGCGGGGGTTTGATTCGGTCGATATTCGAGCGAACGCGAGGGGTATAGAGCAAGAAAGAGAGTCAGATGAGCATATAGTTTGCTTCACCGGAAGCGGTAAGTCACGGGCTAGTGAATTTGATGAATTATAACAGATTTTCGGAATCAGGTACATACATCGTGCGATGACGAATTTTAGGTAGGTACGCGTTTGTATAAAGAAGAAAGTTGCTGCTGCAGCACGTCGTGAGAAACGCTGCCCATAGCTATGCGAAAGGACTGCGCATATAGTGAGTAAATTTTGCCAGCGGGCGTGTTTTGTTTCAAAACACTGCACCACCGGGCATAAGCAAGGCGACGTACGGAATTATCAGCATCTCTCGCCTTTCTGTACTCCACATTTTTTTCTCTTCGACAATTGGTAGTGTTATACCGCATACATCTATATCTATAGGCAATGCGCATGATGTCGTATCTCTTTTCCACACCACTGACAAATTCTAAGAAGCAGGGCGTATAACGTGAGTCAACTTCGCTCGGACCACCGGTTATACATTAATACCTATGCATACCTATTTATGCCCTATAAGAATCGTACGTAATCGCAGGAAATGTTTGGACAAAATTGGCTCCTCGCTTCGCGAATGTCGTAACCCACCGGCCCTATAGATACGTGTAGATAACCTGCAATCGCGTACGTGTGTACGCATATAATCTACCCATGGCTCTATAGAAATACGCGACATCCGCTTAAGCGCGCCGCGATTACTCCTGAAGCACCGCGAGGCTGCAACCCGTCGTTCATGCGTGCATTCAGGGGAGAGAACCCCGTGGTGATTGGAGTGGTATAAGACATGGGTAAAGACGAGAGAGCGCCGGCTGCATCTTTTCAACTTCTCCTTCTTCCCAAGGTAGGTGCGGGGCGTTATCATGGTAACGCCAGGGCGCCCTGCGTACCTCCACGCCAATGGCGGTGCACTGAAAACTTGCCAGGCGATCGATAACTCCTAGCGCCACAATGTCGCATGTCCGGCGTTAGCTGAGTATATATCAATACCTATACCGTGCGAATATGTATGGTACACACATGCCACTCGATGTGAATGCCGTTCCACTCGGTGTCACATCACAAATGTCATATGTGTCGGTGTGCTCATTCTTGCCATTTTGCAGATGATTATCACATGCAGAAATACACGCGGACCGGTGAAACCGGCAGCGTTTAGCCTAGTACAGCTGATATTCCTGGCCACCTTCGCACTCGGCGACAATAGCGTACACGTTCTATCGTCGTTCAACCAGCTTGTCACTTCTAGCATCCTCAGATGGTTGCCTCAGAACCAGGCCGAAACCGAAGGGAACAACGACCTCGTTATCGGGGGCATCAAATTTGTCTCTGGATTGGAAGGTGCGACGCGCCTTTTGTAACGTCGACATATTCAAGTCCCGTGTATCGTCAATCATCGTTTTTTCATATGAATTTTTCCATACAGTTGATCCCAGCACAGGCTCGAGTCAAACCGAATCGAGACCGATATTTGTCTGTCGGGCAATTCACAACGCTATTTGGGTGGCCGGAGGCCAGGTTGAAGGTGAGAAACGGTGCGTCGTCACGCTTCTCGGCAACGTACATTCATACCAGCGGTACGAACTTCTTCAAAACGTTGAGAAAGCAGCGCGCCTCGATTGGCGCTACTGGGATAAATTCAAACAGGTACCCGAGATAGGTTCCGTCGCAACCGCGGATGCCTCAGCTGAAGTAACCTACGTAGCGCGGCACGAGGGACCAAAGCAAGAAACCGACCTTACAGAACAGATCGTCGGCTATACCCACTACATAGGGACGTACGACCCGAGCGACAATCTCGGCAGCATCACTTACGTAAAAGAGGTAAGAAGGCGTATGATTGTAAGACACGAGCACGATTATCCATGTCACTCTTATTTCAGAACGGTGTCCAAGACTCGGCAGACTCCGGCGAGGTCCTCGTCGAATGGGAGCCAGTATCTTACGAACTGAAATCGGTCAAGTTCAAAAAGTTCAAAGACCGAATTATAAAACGGCAGTCTCGGGTACTCGGCGAGGCAACTCTCAGTAACGTTGGCTCGTATGCGGTGACCGTCGCAAACGCTTTCGCCTACTCTTACAACTATTCCGCATACTGGGGACAAGGACAAGCGATGCTCAAAGGACTGAATACCACGATCACCCTTGCTAATAATACGAAATTACCAGACGTACAATGGGGCAGCCAGGTGAACGAACATCGCGAAAGCGTTCACACGTGAGTTTTTTTTAACCCCTTCTGGAATCGACCTACCTCGCTGGTTCACGGCTCTATTAGTTATTCAGTTTCTCAAATAGAATATATAACAAGTTAACACACGTTTCTGTATTTTACAGAGTGAAGATGTACCTCGAGCCGGGTACCGCGGTGAACGTGACACTCAGGGCGAACTACACAGACAAGGAACTTTCCTACACGGCGCAGTTGATCTCGCATTATAAGGACAAAGTCAAGACACCACGCACGATAAACGGTTTTTATCGCGAAGAAAGCATGATCGATGTCAATCCTGATTTTGGACCTATTTACTATCTGAGTAACTATACCCTGGTCCCGACGACGACTACGACAACGACAACGACGACGACAACGGAACGACCGCGTTCGCGATCCGATACCGAGGGGCGACGAAATCACGGTGAAAAAGATACCGATGACCCCAATTTTAATCTGGTTATTCCACCAGGCGGAAAAGGCACAACGGAGATGCAGGCTGACGACCGCAGCCCCCAATCCCTAAAAAATAAGCTCGGTCCAGCGGAGGGAAGCAGCGCTCCTCGCATTGTTTATCCCGAGCTGTTAATCCTCGCCGGAGGAATCCTGTTCGCCCTCAGCGACTGGTCCCATACATGGGCGACATGATTATTGCGACGACCTTTATTGTCAGTATAAAATACCATTTAAATTCTCGTTAACGCAATATGTAGTATATATATCACTCGTTAATACGTGGGAACGAATTAATTTTATATCGCTCCAAGTGTACCGAATATACATACGATGACGGAAATTTCGTGGAAAATGGGAGTAAGAAAAAGAAAAAAAATATGAAAATCTTAAAAATAAATTATTCTATTTGGCTATGTTACAAGATGGTTCCTTCTGATGACGGGATCTCGGTGCTGACATACGCTTGCCTTCAAAAAAAAAAAGAGAGAAAAAACACAAAGAAAAGAAAATCTTGATATTCAATATGTATGATAATAATACATCATTATTTAGCTTATTAGGAAGATAAAATGATTATCTATATCCATCATGAGCTAGTCTCATAGTTTACCAAGTACAAGCAACTTCAGTCCAATGGATTATGATTATGTATAAATTAGCTTTCAACAGCGGTTAATGATGAGGAATGGAGAAAAGAAAAGATGAACGTGTGCCGTTCAACTTCCGACAAATATTCTTGACATTCCACTACTCGCACTACGCTCGTAAATGAGGGAGTGAGTACGAATAAAAGGCGTAAATAATAATAATTTGAAGATAGGAAGAAAGGAAAAGATGAATAGAAATCTTAATCAGCTATGCTATATTTTTGAGATGGCCGTATAATTTTACACAAGTTTCTAAGCTAAGGTTTGTAAAAGAGCAACGTGAGTTCGAGTGTAATGAACTTACCTGAGATATTCTATATATCTGTAGCATGTAGTAATATATACTTGTCTTTTCAGCTGCCAAGCCTTGCTTGGTAGGATGTAATTTATTATGTTATCACTTGTTTAATATTGGTGAGCATTTTTGTACAGCGTGTGTGGCGTCAAATCCAGCTAATATAGTTTTTGTGTAAGCATTATACTCAAAGCATTGGATACCTGATGGCAGGTATGGTGTGACCGCACATACTTATTTCTAAGTATTGTTGGCTCTGAATCTTGAAGTCAACATAACGTCTTTTCTGTATTTCATTTTCAATCAAAAATGGGAATACCAGCAGTACCAATCTGATAATATTATTATAATAATAATATCAATAATAAAAGTGCTGCTTCATATAAGAACGCCAAGGGCGTTTTGTATTCAGTTATGTATATTTATTTAAGTAATCGTTCCCGGCTTCTTTGCTGTATTGTACATTACTGTGTATATATAATTGCAATGTATATATCTATACAAAAAATTCGATGGTTTTTTTTAATTTCCTTCCAACTTGGGTCAATATATTTGCAAGATTTACGACTGTACAGCGTTTATGATTTTATGTTTTTGCAATAAATTCAGTAAGAGAAACGACTAGGATATTGCCCACCGAAGATTCTATTTTAAAATACATCTTTCATTTTTCCATAATGACTCATGCCCATGGCCTTTCATCTATACAGTGTATATTTCTCAAGTAGAATCGTGCCATACTAAGTAGTTTCTCAGAGGATAAGGTTGACTCGCATAAGTGATATACTATACTGGTCTGAATATAAGTAGAGGATTTTGACCAATAAAATCACAAATCATGAAGATTCAAACTGCAGTTTTTTCGAATAGCATCAGTCTGAAGTATCAACACGATCAAAATGAGACATTTATACAATACATTGAAGTTTTATTGATGCAATGTAGGCAAAAAAAAAATGCAATATTAATCAACAAATACACCTGTGATAATAGCTCATTTTCTCATAAGATTTGACTTATATTTAATCTATAGAAAAAAATTCCCAATGTCGTAAACTTGCGGGTCAACTTATAATCAGACCAATACGATAATTGTTCTAAGAGTCATTGTTCATGCTGAAATTAATTTTAAATCCCTGAATGGGAAAAAAATTGTTCCAACTCTATATATTGCAATTGCGTACCACTTACCGAGTACTCCGTATTGTTGTGGCGTGAGCTTGACATCACCGTCGGGGCCACCTGGAACTGACGAGATCAGGGAGGCTCGGTCACTGACGTGACTCCGAGTACTGGCTTCGCTTCGCCTTGCCCAGGATACTTGGGATATAGCATCTTTGTAAAATTCAAAGGTGAAAATTCTTTGAAGAATAGTATATATAACACATTTTTTAAATAAACCGACTGTCGTAATTCAAATGTGATTTCAATGAAATAAGGTTGAATATCTTACCCAAGTTTGAACTCTTTCCATTTATGTATTTATGTCTCACGTCTCTGGGGTATCTTCTAGCAAAAGAAGCTGGATGTCGTCTGCGCCTTTTCAAAAATTGGGCTAACCCGCCCAACAGGAGCGTTCCACTTGTTAGGCAAATAATTAAAATCTGTAAAGGCAATAGAATAGCAATAATTTAAACATACTGGCAGAATTGAAAATTATATTGCCCCAACTTCAATACTTATGTAAGAAAACGAGCAACCGCAAGAAAATTAACCCAACTCTTTGAGCCAGACTACGATCACGCACCCACCTTTTGCGTTCGAGATAAATTGATCGACGGCAGAGTAATGACAAATTTGGAGTTGAATTGCCCGATCATATTTTTCACATTGAAAATCGACATCATTATTTATTTCTTGATCCGTATATCATCTAAAGACAAAAAAATAACCACTAATGCCGCACTCGAGTAAACCGACATGCGCGCCCGGGCAGCAAGCCCGATTCTGTCTGCACTTCACTTACTAGTACCTCACCCATTGACCCTCGCCCTCTGCTCTGTTTACGTTATTGCACGCACTTTATCAGAACTAATTTGACACGGACTACTTGGGTTGTACCAGAAGAAGAACTTAGATGGATGTTCGTAACTTTTTACTCCGTTGGAAAAAGTATAGCCCCTCATTAACACCCGAATGAGTTGATTGCTTTAAAATCATTGTTTGGTGTTTGATAGTGAATTCTCGACGTTTCATAGTTAATAGTTTGGTCGTTATTAATAAAACAAAATTTGCTAGGGAATTCAAGTGACGTTAGCCCCTTACTTGTATTTTAGGATCGAATTGAGTTCTGCTTGCGCGGAATCGTTTGTTGGTATTTAATCGCTTGTCCAGCCTTCATTCAATACTCCTCGATTACCTGTAAAATTTGAAAGAAAAATTACTCTCCAAAAAAAAAAAAAATCAAACTAAAACGACTGTAGTTAGGCATTAGTCATTTGAATTTGTCCAATTCTAGCGCATCTACTAACCTACGACAGCTCCTCATTTAACTGTAAATTGCAATGAAATTCAATTACCCGTACTTGGCAGTTGTTTGTTGATCGTTTATAGGTGTTTAATATATTAAATGTCGGGATTGCGTTATCAATCATCTTCAAACGACCCACAAACTGTCAACACGGAAAATTGAATTGTACATACATTGCAATTAAAATGTGCTCGGATTGAACGGATTAACAAACTCACGGGACTAGCGCATAACTACAGTCTTACTTTTTTTTTTATTTGGGAGGGTATTTGTTTTTCAAATTTTACAGATAATCGGCGGACAATTAAAGGTTGGAAAAGCACTAATAAGTACCAACCAATGACCAACAAAAGATTCCGCATAAGCAAAATTCAGCATATGCAGCAATATTCTGTTTCTGTCCGTCTAACCTTTCCACTTATACTTTATTCCTATACCTTGCCTACGCTACGTATAATATCTCTATGCTTTCCACATGTGAAAACGACGAGAGGCGGCTTGGTTCAAATTACAGCCAATGAGAAACGAGATTCAATGGGAAAAAAATAATTTCTTGTCCAATCTCGCCTCTCATTGGCTGGAACCGTGAAAGCCGAATCAGAAGCAGGCCCCCAGAAGTGAACCGTCTATACATTCTTCCGACAACGCTCAGTCAGCGGCACTCGTGGTCAGCGGATGTGTCGGCCACTCGTTGGAAAATTTCGGATAGATAAATGTGATAAAACAACAAAATAGAATAAAAACATAAGGAAACTGTGTTGTGATGACACAAATCTAATGTTTCAAAATAATTTTTTTCTTCTAATTAAATCTTCGACATGGGTAAGTCAATCGCTAAACTGTGTTCAAGATATATTTTTGCACGTACAATGTTCATAATTTGCACAGGTGATTGACAATTCTTCAATGGATAATTCGATTTTAACTTTCAGAAGATAGTATCTACATTCCGAATACTGCTGAATCGGTTAAAGTGACGAATGTCATCGATCCCTTTCACATAAGGATTCGTCGAACAGAAAATTATGCCACAGAGATTGTTCGGCTAGAGGGAGAATTACACAGGATAGCCAAAACCAATTTACAGAAGTATGGAGACCACTTGCACCCCCAAATTGGAGATGTAAGCATTACACTGTTATTTGCTCACTATTTTATCGTGTGTAAAAATTTGCTTTGAAACCTAAAAAGGACAATTTTTTTCATCGTGGAATTTTTCTACAGATGGTGATCATTGACAACAGGAGCAGTTTCAACGCTGAATTACCAGGATGGTGTTGCAGGGGAATTGTTGGATTGTTCAATACCATCAATACAAAATATAGAGTATTCTTGCCTGATCATGGTATAGCATTGGAATTCTGGATGGAAGATTTAAAAATCTTACCGCCTTTTTCCATATCTGATGATTTTTTAACATCATCCATTGGCATCCACGATATATTGCCAATCACTACGGGAGATGAAAGTGCCTGGTATGTCTTCTTATTTGTTCAAAGTTGTATGTATTGTTTGGAGTTTGACGCAGCAATCCATGACATGTGTTTCTTATACATTGATGCAAAGTATTTCAGAATTTTGGAGCAACAGTGCTATACGATTTACTAAAGAAATCTTGAGTGCATCTACTCAGACATACTTTGATTGTCTCTCCTTTGATAAGTCTGGAAATAAATTTGGTGAGCTGTATTTGATCGTAGATAATGAGATCATTGTTCTCAGCGAAGCACTGATTTACAATCAATTTGCAACAGCTATAAATTCCAGTAAGTAGTTCTGTAAATAATAATAATGGTTGCAGCAACAATTCTTTCAATAGCTGAACTAATGACAATAATGACATAGGTTTGATCGAGATAATTGAAAACACCGATATATCTAGTAGAGTATCAGTTGAGAACTCTCCAATAAAAACAACCAAAGAAACTACATTGGAATTGAGTAGAAAAAATTTAGATACAACTGACTATAATAAAGGGTGGGTATAATTTTTCTTATTTGTCTTTCTTCCAAAACTGCAGTTCTAAATATTAGTTAGGTAAATCACAATTTTTAAGATTAGTCAGAAAGATTTCGTTTCAGACGTAACAAAAATAATGCTGTTTATGCACATGCATTCAATGGATCACCAAAAGGCAATTCCTGTGTCAATTCCAGTCATGAAATATTAGTATGCAGCAAACTTCTGTGTGAGCAACTTAACTCAGTGGCTGAAGCTGGATTCCCTGAGAAAATACATAAGACACTGCGCTCAATGACACTTGTGAGGCCAATGCGCCTCCAAGGATATGTCTGGCCTGCAATATGCAAAGGCTTGAATGTGGTAGCAGTTAATTCTCCGAGATCTGGAAAAACATTATCGTATCTTATACCAATAACCAGCTTGGTTGCTGCCAACGAAATATACCCAAAGGTATTACTGCAAATCAATACCTTATTAATCTGAATAGCGTATAATAATATTGTTAGCCGATTTCCCTCTCAAAATCCGTACGTGATTTATACGAGGGGTCGACTTATACTTGGGTTTTTTTAGAAATCCCCTTAATCAACTAGAAAAACTTTATTATCAACCAATTGTTGCGAGATTTGACCAATGAAATGGTAAATATTGAAATCTCAAACTTCAATTTTTTCGAATAGCATCAATTTTAAGTATAAACAAATTAAAAGTAAGGTGTTTATATAACACACTAAAGAGCTGAAATCTTATTGATGCACTGTATGAAAAAAAATGCAATAAACGGAAAATACACCTGTAATGATAGATCAATTTCTCATAAAATTCAACTTCTATTCGGTTTATCAAAAATAATCCCTGAACTTAAGTGGTCAAATGGGGTTCAACTTATATACATACGAATACTTTAATAATAGTACATAATCGTATTAGTGTTGGCCGTACCCAAATTTGAATAAACTAAAGCCTGATTTTATTTTTGTGATTCATGTTATAGTTCTCATCTGGACTCAATGGGCCACTGGTAATAATACTATGTGTATCTTCCACTGATGTTTTTCATGTCCACGAGAAATGTAAGCAAATATTGAAGGAGTATCCCAAAATACGAATTTTAACGGCTTTTAATGGGATGCCAGAAAAAAACCTTATGGTAATTCATATCTGTTCTTACCGATACCTTTATGAGTTTTTTCCCACATCCATATGCGATAACTAATATAACTAAGTCACTAAAAAAATTATAAGATGCTACAGAAATAAAATCTCAAACTTTTTACCAGATGAAACTATACAATGGTTGTGAAATTCTCATTTCTACACCTCCGTGCTTGAAGAGATTGATCAAGAATAATAGGAAGCTGTTAAACTTGAACCGACTATTTCACATGATCTTCGATGGAGCAGACGTGATACTTGATAAGTATCGCAAATCGGTAAGAGATGTATCAACAACCTTGCATGCATCAATTTCAGCAAACGACCAGTTTACGTATGTCAACATGTCTTGTTGCTATATGAATTACACTAACACCGTAAAATGGAAAATGATGTATTTTCTGTTTCATACTGGTGGTTGCATTTCTGCTCATCAGTTAGGAGAAATATTCAGAGTTATAAAGGAAGTCCAACATGGACATTGCAAGTTACCTGGCTCAATGCCACTGCAATTGATAACAATTGCACAGCACTGGACACCTTTGATGAGGAACTTTGTTGATGCATTCATCAAAGACCCATATGTCTGTATTGGATCATATATGGAAGCAGTGGTGTATGCATCTTTTAAAACAAAGCTCTATATCAATCCCAAACAAGAAAAGGCTGCGAAAGTGGTTGGTAAGAGTTCAAAATGAGTACAACATGTTGATGCCATATGTGTTTAAATGTTTGACAAATTATAATTTAGTCATTTTTTCCCCTTTTGCAAGCCCAGATTGTTATGCTACTGTATTTTTATTGAATCCCACTCGTCATTAGATGCTTAAATGTGCTTAGGGATTTGTCAACTGTATTTATTAACATCACATCTTTCCCCGTATAATAGACTTACTTGGATCGCAATGGTCGATGCTCAAGACAGTAATAGTATGCACAACTCCGCATGAAGCGAGAGAACTCTCAGAATATCTTAAATCAGCTTCTATAGATACCCTTATCGCTCATGATGAGATGATTTTCACTGATATACGAGGTATGATATTGCTACTTTAAATCCCAAAGTATTGGAATGTAATACCAAATATACCTGTTCGCAATGATTAACAAATCATGTGAAATATAAACACGACCTATTTGTTAGCATAGGCATCAGAGAGTCCTGGATGGTGAAAGTATCAGGTATGTATTCTGTGCTCGTTTGCACAGACCAGGTGCTCTCAGACTTGAATATCAGGGATGCAGAATTACTGATCCACTATTCGCTTGCCTCAAACACGAAGACTCAGTTCTTCTACAGGTTTTCAACACTGGCTAACAATTTTTCTCCGCAAACGCGTGGAAAGGTGAGATCTTATCTTGTCGTGAGATAAAGCTGGATCAATTTCACCTTGTTCCTATATTGTTCAAAAGTTTTTTCGTGTTTGCAGGACCGACCAAAGCTCAGGTTCATTATGATTGCTGATGAAAGCAATGACACCCAGTTATACGGAATTATTACTATTATGAGAAGGCTAAAAACTAAAATAAGACCAGAAATGGAAGCTTATTTCGAGGTAAAATTCTCATATACTGTTTTTCCTCCCGATGCTGAATGTATATTTTTAATCCACAGAAAATATTTATATCAACGGAAATGGCTAAGACTGATCGACAATTATGTGAAAATCTTAAAGCCTTTGGGTGCTGCCCTTACAGGGATGCCTGCACAAGTAGACATTGTATTATCCCTGAGATTGATCAACCATCCACACAGATAAAAACGTGAGTTTTTGAACATGTATAGGTACACTTAAGATAGTTACATGTAATCATTGTTATTTGTTTTTCAGTGGCGATTATGTAAAATTCGTTATCACATCTATCCATAGTGCCAATCACTATTCAGCCAGGGTAGTAGAATACACAAGGGCAAACACAAATGAAAAAGTAACATTTTCATTTGAGGAACTTGCTAAACTTTCAGTTGAGTTACAGAATCATTATGCAGATCCAACTAGAAGGTGAGAAACCAACTCTGGTGTTGAGAACAATCTGTGTTACATTGTAGCTATTCATATACTAAAATCCCCTACATGAAAAACTTTATCCTTCATAATTGGCAGTGAATTAAAGTCTTTCCAATTCCATGTAGCTAATGTTCATAAAAATGTTGTCTGTTTCGTTTGCAGGAGATCAGCTAGAACGGTGAGTGTTGGTCACATTTGTGCTGTGGAAGAGGCTCCAGGAAATTACAAAAGAGTGAAGGTTTTGTCGCTGGTAGACAAAGAATCATCCAACATCCAAGATGTGGAAGTGCGTTGCATAGATGATGGAGACATATCTTTTGTTAAAGTAAGCGTATGTTATTTTACGGTAATCACTTGCCGCCAAGCTTGCATTATTAAAATTATTTGCTTCAGATCTCTCAGCTACTCGAAGTTCCACACGAACTTGCGGAATGGCCATCTCATTTTGTAGACATCTATCTGACAGGCATTATTCCATTCGATGAGGAGCCTACTTGGAGTCCATGCGCTGATCGAATGGCTTATACTTGGCTACATGAAACGGTGACCCATTCGACATCATCCGTTTTTGGAAAGGTCCATCAGTCTTGTGCAATTGTTTCGCGATGTCTCACAGTTAAGATTGAGTATCATTGTGTGTTAATTATTCAACGTTTCAGGTATTGCTTCACCTCAGTCATATCCTATGGATCGATCCCTTAGAAGTTAGGGATAAATTGGCCAATGGTTATCCAGATTTAATTGATGCATCATTGAAAAACACATTGATTAGCAATAAGTGCGCCATGAAGAATGAAGAGCACATCAAGAATCTACTCGCCCTTTGTAGAACTAGCGAAGTAAGCAATTAATAATATAATTTAGTTAGTAATTTGAACAATCTTGCTCCATGGGTAAGAAATAAATGAGTATATACATGATAGGTATGTAGTATTTATTCCAAGTTACCAAATGCAACTTCAAACCCATCACTCATCATTCGTGATAAAATAAATACCTTACAGTAAAACAATGGTACAGGCATGTATTTTCTATGATGTATCATGTGCATTCTAATTATTTCTTCAAAGAGGTGCTCTGATCGATTTTGACCTTGATGTATATATCTCCAAATATCGGAATCCACGTATCTCAAACACGAGAAAGAGCCTAACAGCCCCATTCTATGTGCAATTCTGAACAAGAACACTCCAATAAATTTCATTTGACGCAGCAACAAAGAAATGGCATGGTTTCTACGAAATTGCAATTGTATATTCGTAGAATTCATGTCATTTCTTTATTTCTGCGTCAAATGAAAATCTATTTGAGCGTTTTTGTTCATAATTGCGTACAAAATGGGGCTGTTGGGCCCTTTTTTGCATTTGAGATACCTGGATTTTGATATTTGGCGATATAGACAACGTGAAAATCAACTAGAGCACCCCCTTGAAACACAACAAAAGTTTGTCGATTAGATGTCACCCAAGCTGGGGTGAATGAGCTAATAGTTACTACCATACCGCTATCGACTCTTGAGATAATAAACTCATGAACAACTTCACGTACAACAATGATCCCTTGAATCAGGTTTCTCTGACCAATAGACATGACCTCATGCCTTGCTTTTACTATTGCGTGTTTGCTTGCATCATTGGTGTGAAGGATCAGTGTCAAGAAAGCTTCTCTGTAAATTTATTTATATATATACATATTTTGGTGAATTTTAATATTGACCGTTCAGGAGTAGCACTAATTCATCAACTCCAACACAAATAAGAAATGGTGAGATGGCGGAGTAGTTTCTTCAAGTATAGGCCTTCACATATTGCGTTTTGTTTCAAATGAAGATGACGTGCAATAACTTTTAACTCTTTCGTTTATGAAAATAAATAATGAATAAATAGCTGGTCAATAATTCACTTCTTCTCATTTTTCAGCCATTTCTTTTTAATTCTTTCCAAATATTCATTATATTCTTTTTCTGTTTTACAGAATACTATGAGACTTTTGGGCTTGTGTCCATATTCGAGTAGTTCATTCAGTCGTTTCTGTGCTTTTTCTACTCCATGAAAAAGAATTCGTGGCACCCGTATCACATGCTCTATGGTATATTCGTTTTCTATCAGAAAATCGACAACTTTCTTTGTTTTGGGCCCACTTACATGCTTGATTTGTGGTAACTTAGAGAGAATAACAGCTACTTTATTTTCATCACATTGAAATCTTTCCGAAAGATAATAAATTATTGTCCCATTTTCTCCTAGTATTGCACGTCGATGAGACTCTTTATTGATCCTCCTGGAAAGGAGAATGATATATTAAGTCTATATAAATATGTTCACATCTTTGTTTTGTCAAAAAAGTTTTTATAGTAATGCAAGAAAGCAGTAATGAATATGTGATGAAATATACCTGGCAATAACAGGTTCTATACAACGAACCATCCAAGGTTTGACAGGAAAAATTCCAGCTTCTCTAATTCTCTCCAATCTGTCAATAATGGTTTCAGGATTCTGTCTAAATGCCCAACAGTCGTTCATAATAGCTTCCCGTTCTATCCTGTAGTCTGTAAATTTTTACAACATCGAGATGTTAATATTGACAACCTTGATCGGCAGTTTAAATCGATCACAGAACTCAATGAGATTGATATGCAGAATGGATCATACGTAGCAGTATTTTCAAGGTATCGCGGAGCTTATCGAACGGATGATTCTGCATAAATTGGTACTTGACTATAAGTTGGCACACCTCAAACATGGAACACTGGAATTATATAATATCTAATTAGAGTTACATCACGACAACATATATTTGTGTTGACAGGCATAAGTAAACAGAAATTACCTGAAGTTGTTCAGCTAGATACTGTATTCTGTTACTTCCACCATACCATCTGACATCGTATATGAGCTGTTTCGAAAGTGCCAGCAAACGGAATATGCCTAAGCGAAAGAGTGGAATACCATTTTGAAAGTTAGTAAAAAACATGTTCTTAATCAGCTTCATCTTTGTCTTGAATATATTGTGTGGATAAGACAGTAACCATGCATTTTCTCTGATAGTTGCCTCAGATATGTCAGCGTCCAGGCATGCTTTATAATTAAGCGATATATCAGCTGGATTGATGAGACTAAAACTTCTATTAGCTTTGACCCAAATATCAGCCTTTTCAATATCAATGCAGAGTAGTTTCTGGAGGCAGCTTGAGGCTCGGATCTCGTTAGCTGTTCTGCATTTAAAATCAAAAATGTGGGTGTCGCTATCATTTAAAGCCAAAGTAGTATTCTCAACTTCGCAAGAGGTGTTGACAATTTTATGGTGGCTCTTAGCTTCAATTGTCAATGGAATGTTCACAGCGACAAGATCGTGATACCTAAGACGAGGTCTCCTGAAGGAATTCCACCATGACAACTGTTGCGGTATTAGTTGTGTTGTTGTAGGCAGAATACATGATAGTTTTGGTGAACGCCCGATGATCTGGTAGTACGGAATCACCTGCAGTATCCAATATTGTTGACACTCCTGCATAAGTCGACCGTATTTTTCAGGCCAGTACCGACCACGTGCAAGAAATAGTATTACTTCCATCATTTCGACTTTAGGTCACGAACACTTCTCCACTTTAGAGGAATTGGAGAGGTAGTTACTTTTAAATTCAGATCGCAGGGTTTATTTATTGGTTGCATTTGGTTAGACCCTCGCTGTTATCCTTACGACCCAGTAAGACTTATAATGAATGATGATTCTTTAAATTACAAACACGCAGCCGAATCTTCACTAATTGCGAGAGTGAAGCACTTCTGGGCCACTTTGGTTAGGGTTTTACATATTTTACAGGAACTCTACCGCATACCAATTCATACGACCCACAGCAGATTAGTGCCAGCAGCCTTTATTCCTTCCACTATGATCTACAGCAAGAGCTTTAAAGGGCCTCCAAGTTTTGTAGTGGCTGAAGCGCTATCTGGGTAAGAATAAAGACATTGATGTCGGTACGTCAGTTCACCATGTTGGTGTTGCGATATCGTAAACATAGACTTATAATATAAGCATAGATCGTAGCTTCTACACAGGTCTGAGCACTTCGTCTCGAAAAACGTGACCTAAAAATGTGGCAGACGATACTAGTGAGGGGGAGGCCTTTATATATTCCTCTTTGTTGCACACCCTGCACACCCCAGCCTTCGAGATTGCAGCTCTTTGCTATACACCGGCCTCCAAGATTGCAGCGCACTAGAAAAGACTAAAATGTTGCAGCGTTTTCAATATGGCGTTCTACGATCAAGGGACAGGAGTGGCCAGATCTGTGTAGAAGACCGTTGCATAGATGGATTGAATGCCGAGAGTACTCCTCTCTTTGCATGACGATATTTGTGTTGACGATCGAGGCGGCAGCGAAGATATGACCGTATCATGTGCTTACATTTCTGCATCTATGGTTATTACACTTCCACTGTTCCCTTGTCTCCCACCATCACAGCGTTTGAAAGAGAGAAGGGTACTTCCGGTATGTCTTTTTCCTGCATATGGGGCTTTCCATACTAACTTGACCTGTCGCCAATCCTCACAATCTCAGATTTTGCTTGAACTTTAGTGTAAAATTTCGGGAGTTACAAAGTAACCCCTGAACTATTTGAGATTTTATTAACTACTGGTTAAAGAGCAGTCTGATTTTCGCACAAATTTATATCGACATCCGTCAGTCGTACAAAAAAATCATTGATACTGAAAATCTTCGCGATGACATGTGGAAGGAAATATTTTTTGCTGATTTTGAAGGCAACTCTATTTTTTTTTTAACAGTAAAATCGCGATTTTCCTAAAATTTTTACAATTTTTTTTTGTAAGAATATGAAACTTTTGATACCATGCCGAAGATGGAGAAATTTTTGGTTGGGAAATCACAATCAAATGAATGTTAAGAAAACGTGTAATATGGGAGTACGTACCTGAACTAAATGTCTGCGAAAATTATTTCCATCCTTATGAAACAAATAAGCTACCCCGGGGGTTATGCGTAACCATAAACTTCTAATCAACGCTACTAACGAACTGTTTGGCGTACAAGGGTTTTTTCATTCGAAAGCTGAAAGACTAAAGAATAGAATAGTATATGCGAGAAAAACCTAATACGAATTTTTCACTGTAAAAAATGCGATTCGGCAAAGTAAGAAAATTGATTTTAGTAGGCCGTAAGAATGATGTTGGGTTAGGGGCATCTATGTGAGGGTCTTGGGATTAATTTTCTACTGTAAGCACTGTTGCAGTACTGACAATAAGTTGGCGTGCTTTTCTTCCAAGCTTATCACCTTGCCGATAAATAAAAGGTAACAAACACGTAGTTGATAAGAAATATAATACAACATTTGACAAGTGTTCGTTAACGAACATACGTATATGTACATGGAATCTTATCCACCTAAAGACCATAAATGAATTACTCAAGATTTACAACATGACAATTACAAATTCATTTGTCTTGTAGTACAAATATAATACAGTCATCTACCACCTGAAACCTCTGGTAAATCATCTTTAAACCAAAAAAGGCTGCCCTGATACACTCGAGACATCAAAAATTCCGTCAATGACATACTGATAAACTGTCTTTAGATTCAATAGGAATTATTGTTCCGGAACAACAGTAAATGCAAAGTGAACTTCAATTCGCACAACGATATTAAAATCATTTAAAGATAAATCATACATATTCTACTATCGCTTCTGCAAAGTAGTATAACATGTGGTAAAGCAAACGGCACACGTTGTAGTTTCCATTATTATCTAGATACGTAATTATAAAAAACATTTTTAGTTTTTCTTTGACAATAGTGGTTATCAGGCTTATCATTATTTACCGAACCCGTCATGTTCAACATCCATTGTTCCAAATTGCATGTGACTGTCTATGATCTGAAAGAGTTCTGGAGGCTGCGGTATTCGTCCAGTTTCTAGCTTAGACCATACAGGAACATCTGTAAGATGAAAGTGTGATAGAAATGGTTCAAGAGTTATTTCGTTCTGCTTGCTTATGCTGGTGATTGATTTTGCAAGGGTTTAGTAACCATTGAGTAGGATCTCGAAAGCCCCAGATGCAATTAACTGTCCTTCAATTGCATTGCAGAGAAAGAAGAGCATCATGCAGGCATAGAGACGATTATCAGTGCACCATTGCCACCAAGATGGCTGACGAATGCCTAACGGGGCAAATACGTTTATGCCGCATAATATTATGATGATCACCAGGATTTTAGACATGCCCTGCAAAAAGAATTAATCAATACTAGGAATAATGATTCGACGCTCTAAAAATTAAATATATTATTTATATAGTAAAGTTGAAGGATCGATATTACAACTACATAGTGATGAAAAAACTGATCATCTCCATATTGAAAGTTTGTAAAGAAAATCTGATTTTTATTATTTCGATATGCTGGTTTCATTGTTTGGGAGAACCTTTTACTTTAAATTGAAGCAGATCTTTTAGACTAACCAAAAATTTTGCCAAAAATAGCTTGTAACCAGCTGGATTGAAATTCTCTCCATCGATATTTAGCCCAGGATATTTCTGTTGCAGAATATTGACATAGTCGTCAAACACCTTTCTGTAGCCACATGAGTAACTGAAAGAATTGTAACAAAACTAATAACAGTTCGTCATTGTAATTTAGACCATATCTACGTCATGAATGCATTGTCAATTAAGGTAGCAGATAAAACATTTCACCATTCCACAAAAAGAACTTGACTTGCCAGTAGAAAAATTTTAGCGTTGGTCCGGCGCTGCCCCGAATCCTGGACAGCGGGATGTCGCCATCGCCATCGCTGTTTGCACCTGCATGTGTACTCAAGGCACAGATTATTATTAGACACGACAAACCTAACTTTAGACCGGACATAATAAAGCTAACTTCTAAGTAAATCAACAATCAATAAAGTTAACCTCTCACGAGCTCACGCGACAGTTTTGCAAATTTCGGCAACGGACGACAATAGTCAACTCAGAGAGTGCAGTCGACTCACGGTCACGGAGGATTAGATAGTAAAATCTTTCGTTACTCAAACGCTCCCTGTTTATTTCGCCATCAGCCAGCGCTGCGATCGCGCAAGCCCTTCGGATTCTAGGCATGCAGAATCTTAGTAGAGAGGTCTGGCTCCAGCTGTACTCTCTCTTTCCAATCACGGCCTCAGCTCGGTACACAGTCGTGCAGTCTATCTTTATAAGTCCATGCGTTCAATCATACGTTCAACATACACAAGAGATGAAGGAAAGATATGATACATATCCATATAATTGTGAGTAATACGTTTCTAGAGGGTCGTGCGCACAGAGCACTGAAATATAAGCTTATAAACGTGGAGTGGACATGCCGATGTTTTCCTCTGATCTTTCAGGTCCAAGATTGCATTGTGCTTTGCGCAAAAAAATTAAGACAAATACATATCGCCGTCTCTCTCAATCGCATTAGAAGTATGCTATCAAGTTAGGACAGGATGTAAGCTTTCTTTCTCAACCTGTTTGGGACACGTTTGGGACCATGAGACACCGTGACCGCTCCATTTAAGCTTTATGGTCTGGGAGGTTTTTATAGTTTCTTTTCGCTTTCATGCTGATGAATTTAATGCGTCACAACTAATTCGAAATGCTACATTCAAAGCGAGACGAAGATTATGTTAATGATTTTGAATTCGTAATGATTCTCTTCGTAAATTGATATGTGTGAATCGGCGAATGAAAATATAGTATGAAGAGAAGAGATATAAGAATTTGAAAAAATTTGCTGCAGTTGGCTAGCCTGGACGGAATAAATACGTAAATACAATATGGCTGGTTGAAGTGAAACGTCGTCAGAGTTTTTCTGTTCGATATTTCATGCTTCACTGAGTGAAAACTCTCTATTTTAATAGTTACAACGCGTTTGCAACGTGTGACAATAGTTTATTAACAATTTTGTGCTGAAAATTGTCAAAAATTTTAACCTAATTTAGCAGGAAGTGGTTGGTCAGTCGGTTTGAAGAAATGTTGTTTTTATTTTTTATACCCCAGTTGACATTCGTCGGAGTTCGCATAATATACCAATCAAAGATGTAACGATTGTTATGTTAATATTTAAGAACTTGTGGTATCTTGTCAACTCAACCATGTGTACACGTGTAGTTTTATCGTGGCAATGAGGTAGGGCACTACTTGTATGACAATGGAGATGGATTTGGATGGCACGAAGTGCGAAGGAGGCGGAGAAAGCAGCCCTGGGTGTTCTGGTTACTCCAGTATGGTTCACAGTAAAAAAGTTATCAAACACGCGCTTCGCCAGCAGGCCAAGAGGAGGAGAAAAAACACTACGATAGCTGCTGGCAACTCTCGCACTCTTCCTAGGATTGTTGTGAAGCCTCTTCCGCCACCTCCTCCGGATGATATTCCCTTGAATGTTGCTAATGTCCCACGAACTCCCACAAGTAAGTTTATTAATTTGCAAAACTTCTTTAAACTATCAACAGCTCCGAATTTCATTGTCTGTATACAAATCTTGATTATTTTCAGTTGTGTCATCTGTGACTCAAAATTGTTGGATTGTTGCTTCTATGTTGGTTTTCATATTTGATTATGAAAATCATTTAGGTTTTTTTTCCACTTGTAACTAACAGGTCTGCTGAGACTCTTTGGATAAGCAATGTGTAATATCAAGAATTGTGGCACACATATTGCGCAGGATATGCAGAAAGGCAATAATTTTTTTTTTAAGACTCAAATGTATTTATAATGCATTTTTATACTATCTGTTAACGTTCAGGACTATTTTTGGATTGTTACTATTCCTATACCAATGAAAGTAATCATATTTCCATAATAATAGCCGAGGAACCAGCAGCTACAATGAGGGAAGTGCTGGCAAGTCTACCTGGTTTTAGTTTGAAGTCTAGTCGTAGAAGATCGACGAAAAGGCTTTCAGCTGCTGCTCAGTTAGAAGCTGGGTTAGTAGATTTGGAATCCCCAGCCAGCATTTTGGCCAGCACCAGTCTTAGGGCTTTACTTAATCGGTACACCTTCCAGGGACTTCCTCCTCTTTATCAAAGGAAGCTCGCTCAGCTTTTACCAGCTGTTGATAGACAGGTATGCCATTGATGATCGTATTGGAAATTCAAATGATCATTGGTTATGACAAAAATGAAGCTAAAGCTAGCAGCCAGAGTTTATACCCAGATGTTTCGAACTTTTTGGAAATAGAAAAATGCAGTTTAGGTAAATCTTCATAATTCTATAAAAGTATTGGGGGTTCAAGGTATTTCACAAAACTTTATTTCCAGACTTTACTATCTTAATTGAATGAACATTAGAACGTTTGGTTGCTCATTCTACCAGCTAGCTTCAGCCTCGTATGATCAAGAGTTTGACTCTTTGAATACAAGAGCCTGTTATAAAACAAATAATAATTAATCTCTTAGCTTAACACTTATTGTAGTATGTTTTCTCTTGTGCGTAATCATTGCTTTTTTAGGATGCTGCAACGTCTGGATTAAACAATGAGTTCTTTGCACGTGCCTGCCTTGAGTGGAAAAAACGTCTGGCTGAGGGTGAATTCACCCCCGAAAATCAACAGAGACTGAAAATGGAAGCTGAGAGAGATAAGAATAAATTAGATCCTTGGAAGCTTAAGCATTTTGAACCAATATGGGGTGAGAAACGAGAACCTAAGTTGAGATCCGGTAAGTCAAACATCTCGAAAACGTATGTACAACATTTCTATACAGTTTTGCTTTTTCCCATTATGAGTAATGTATTGTTACAGGACCGCACTCTGCAGTGGAACCAAGGCCGATTGGAGCAGTCACACGTTCAAGTTTGCGATTGCGCTCAGAATCTATACACGATCAGACAGCACCTGATCTTTTACCTTGTTCAGCAGCAGTCACAGAAGAAAAAGTGGCGATAGCAAGTTACGTTTCTAAAGGTCATATAATGGCGTCAAGCTTGACAACGGAAAGTCAAGCAGTGACCCTTAAATCAACGCAAGAATGTGAGGATGATAAGGAAATGGTGCCGAGTAATAGTTGCAAAGAAGTACTAACACAGCAAAAACTAAATTCATCCAATGTTATAATTAAGTCTGACCCTGATCCATTCATAGAAGAAACACCTGTCATTGTCACTAATGATGAAACCACGAAGTCATCGGAACTTCGTGTGTCTGAAACTCCAGGAGAGTTAATGTTAGAAATAGCCAATGGAGTAGCTGCTGAAATTATTAACGAAGAAATACACAAATCTGAGGAACCAGTTTCCGATGTACCTGATGAAGAGATTTCCCGTCAATCGGATAATCATGATTCCGAGATATGTAAAATCGAAAGTAATGTAACGACAGAGAATTTGTCATCTTGTGATGGTGCCCCTCTATCAGAACCAATATCAGAGAATCAGTCTATAATCAATAGTCAACCAGAAGTAGAAGAATCAACTACAACTACAACTGTAGATGGTGAACCACAGATTCCAGAAGAGATGGAGATAGATAGTGAAACATTACAACGCATACACGAATTAGAGGTGAAAAAATTCAAAAATCATATTGATAATCAGCATTACATAGATTTGTTGAATAATCATCAGATGTTTGGTATTTACATATTCCAATGAAATGAATTTTTACGATCGTAGGTACGTGGTGAAATGATAGAAGCTTATGAAGAGATATCAGGTTGCCCAGAAAATATTTATCCTATTTTGGCGGATATAGAAATTGGTTCAAGTACAGGAGGAGGGGACGACAATCCTGTGGTACCTGTACAAGGGCCAGTCAATGCAGCCTCTTGCGAGATGACCACTGGAAATGAAGAAGATGCTTTCATTGACGCCAATAATTATGTTCTCGAATCACGAGAGATTAGTACCGGGATGCTCGAATGCAACTGGACCGTTGATCCCACAGTAAATAATGTTGGAGTAACCAGTGTGAGTAGATAATGATTAAAACCTGTAACATGTGTTTTTGCAGGCAACTTTTATAGGATGCTTTAAAGTCATGATCTTTGAATCTAATTTATTTTCAAAATATTTTTATTTTGAGATAATAGTCTAATAATCAATTCCCACTTGCAGACACATGAGGAGCTCCAAGTACCCTGGCCCCTAGTAACCGCAGCCTTAGATGGTTCCGTTGCAGCAAACATAACTGTGACGACACAGGATGACTGCAATGATTCATCGACATCCAACGAAATTGAGAGCATTCCCAAACAAAACAACACAAAGACTAGTATTGCGGAAGTGATGAACTCTGTGCAAATTCCCGTTGACCAAAGCCCTTCCTATGAAAGAGCTGACACATTGACTGTTGGTACCCCTGTAACAAGCTGCCTATTGAACAACATTCAGTCGAATAGCCCACCGATAATTGCATTTCCTCCATTACAGTCAATCAGATTTGTACAAACGAATTTTCACACAGGACAAACAAACTCAAACTCTGTCCCGATACAGATTCAAAACCAGCCCAATCCGTCCCCCCAGCTCAGCGTGGTCAGTACTCAAGAAGAGACTATTGTTCAAATATCGTCGGCAAATGTTGTTGGACAAACGAATGTTGCAACTAGCAACGTTCTTCCACGTAATCAGGCGCAGAGCAACCCTATATGTGTTCCGTCCCCGAATCAAGGTCGAGGTCAAAGTACAATCGTCGTCCAGCAACAGACGCCAATTGTTGCGCAACCTCGACAGATTGTAACTGCTACTGTCCAGCAACAATATGCTACAAGTGCCGTTACTGCTCCTTCGCGATTGGCCCGTTCTACCAGCCAAGGTGGCCCGAGAGGTTCACGAAGCGGCAATAAGGAACAGGGCGGGGGAAGGTCTAGGAGTTCCACAAAAGAACCCCCTGGTGCCGTAAATTTGGAACGAAGCTACCAGATTTGCCAGGCGGTTGGTTGATTTAATTGAAACGTTGAATGCTTTAGGATTTCTTTTTTTTTTTTATCTGAAAGGTTCAAAATTTGACTCGAATTCAGTATTAGTACACGGACTGTAGAGGGATTTCTTGGAAGAAGTATTGTTTGAAATAGTTTAAATCCTTTGTCAATCTACAGGTGATTCAAAGCTCGCCGAATAGGGATCAACTCAAGGCTCATTTGAAACCACCTCCAAGTTTACTAGCCCGTGCTGATGGAGCTTTCACCACTAGCAAGCCTGGAGGACGTACACTAACCAGTGTCAAAACCCAGAAGGCTCAGCAAGCCGTGCAGCATGTAAAACATACGCAGAATAAGGGTCAAGCAGTGATGCTTAGACACGTATTTGCTACCACACGGCAAGCCATACCTGCAGAGGTAAATGTGAAATGTGATTTGGTTATTCTGTAGGAACTTTATGATCTTTTTGTTTAAAATAACTTACATAAATTATGTTTCAGGTGACTGAAAGTGGGGCAGTGGCTCAGCTGGGTCCCAATGGAACAAATGGCCTGGGGCAATACATCTTGGTACAAAGAACTGGAGTTGGTGACAGTGCACCTCGGGCTTCATCGGCACCGCCGCTACCCCCCCAAATAGCTGGAATGGGAGTGGGACTTCATCTGGTCAGAGGAAGGCCAGCAAGCGCCGGGGAGGGTTCTCATCAAGCTGTAACTCTGAAGGCAAGGGGTGCCTCAGATGGGAGAGGTGGTGGTGGTGCTGAGCCTGGTGCTCCCGGTGTTATTATGGGTGGTGATCCTCCACCACCATGTGAATGCAATATGAGAGGTGCCATGGTCATATGTCGTCAATGCGGAGCCTTTTGCCATGATGACTGTATTGGACCTCAACGGATTTGCGCCACCTGCCTCATACGTTGATCGGTGGTTAATTATAAATCAAGTAGCCAGATAGATGAAACCCATAGATCAAGCTAGAGAGGGCTAGCGTTGGATAACAAAGCATGAGAAGGCTGAGCGGCTGTTAGGCTTGACATAGTTTTCATATCTTTGATTGCCGGAAATAGGTTTCAACTATCGTTTCTTTGCTGCTAGCTCATTTGTTGGTGAATATGGTGGTACTGTTTTGAAAAAACTTCCCTTAATATGAGATTTTTGGAAATTTTTTCACCTCGGCCAGTACCTGTTTATTATCCACCCGGTTACCGTTCATTCAATATTCTTACAAGTAGATGAACATGGGCGTAGTGGGGACGTTGTTATGTTTATTGAATTGACATGTACTTGACATTCAAAAAACTCTACCTTTCTATGTGAAACCCTCCCATAACCATCACTCTAAGGCTGGTGAGTGATGAAACAAAGTATAAATAAGAAAAATAACGCGTGAAGCGTAAACAATCAAAGCAACTTGCCATCATCCGTGTTATCTCGTGTATTTTATTTCGATACTTTTAATGCTACGTACAATCAGAGGCATATCCAGGCCTGGTGATTTATTGAGTCCCCATTACTTTCAGTGTTAAATAAGGGCTAAAATTGCATTGCAGTCCGACACCGTTATTGTCTTCCACTAACATCACACGCAATCGTTCGTGATATCGCTATTTATTTATTCCCACAGTTTTCAATTCATCACCCACGTTATTGCAAAGGACATTCTTATTGAAAAAAATGCGATGAGATGCGGCAACAGATTAGCGTAAAACATACAGTGAAAAGAGAGTTTAATGAGCTTGACTCATGTATTTCGATACAGTTTAACGCCTTGGAATCATTCTGCCGCGTCTCTTCACACGCGATGTATTTAGGAAACTCGTTCGTCTAAGGCATGTCTTATCGAGTCATTAACGAGTGACCTATTTAGCATTAGCGACATATTAATTATCATTAGAGGTAAGATTTTCATGTAGATTAGCTGTGATCCAATGCTTATTGTTAGATAAATCTGCGACGGATGTTCGTTATATCGAGTCAACGAACTGGACTGATCCTGAAAAGCGACGGAACTGACGGCGCGCAAAAAAGGCGTGACTGACTTTACGTCGAATTCTCACATTGTACATAAAACATGTTTTTTAATTTTTTTTTAATCATATTTTCATTATCTCATTACGCCATTAGGTTTGCAGAGCACGAGACTTTACATTTTAGCGTATCAGGGAAAATACAAGACGCGACTCATCCATATTAGATTGTAATACATAATTGTTTATTTTTTATCATCTTACAATGATAATATTATTGTTGTGATTGCATAGCACCTACTGTGTACTCCGCTCAAATGTAAATAAAATCATATTCGTTTAAAACTTTAAAAAATGGTCTGATATGATTAACGAAAATTTTCGACTTCTTTTTCACTCGGTAGATTTGCAGTAGCAAATTGCAGACCTTCTGAAGACAATTATAATTAAATTGTATAGAAGCCTTGTCATTCTTTCATCATCGAACCAAATCCATCCTCTCACAAATAATGATTCAAAATGTTAAAAAATATAAGTTGCAGCAACAGTGAAGAACAAAGCAGAAAGGCATTACAGCAAATGTTGACTACAACTCGTAGTACGGATGACTGTCAACTGATGAAGCGACGCTTCTTTTCAATTTTTGTGGCTTATTCGAGAAAAATACAGAACTACCAAAGCTGTAAATGCAAGTATGTTATACATACCATTCTTTAATCCTGATTAATGATGAAGTAACGAACTGTAGGCAACAGAAAATGACGTAAAAATTATAAGAATAATATATGGCAAGATTATGTATGTAGACATATTATGACTCACTTCGATTTTATTGGCATTGAGATGCAAGATAAGCTAGTCAGTAGGAGTTACACTGATAGAATCGCAACAAAACTACCTACAAAAACAGCGCATCACGTTTACTGACAATTCATTCTTATTAATGATGTAAATTAAATGCAAATGTGATTAATACTACGTGATTGCAATAATCTGTAAATTTTTCGATTTTAGCCGATGTACAGTGGATTTTTCTACATCTCTAATTACGTGTGAACACAATTGGGTAATGTGTGAGAATCCTCTGATGAATGTAAAGGGTGAAAATCGCGAGGCAGATAGACATCAGAACTTGTCGATTAATTGCAAAATATGTTGCTGTTCCGCCTCTCTCCACTCATTGTCACCAGCATCACCAAGATTACCCGCATATTCTGTAGAAATTAAGAAAAGAAACGATTTCTATGTTGTCTCCTTCATATTGTAGAAAGAGAGAAAAGGGTATTGGGAGTGCGAATTCACAATATGAGCTGTCTATTCTACCTCTCATAATGTGCCTTATGGTCTTGAGAGATGCTCGTCTTTGTGCGAGAATTCTCGTTACACGTTGTTTCACTGTTGGTGGACAGCCAGTACAGGCTTCCAATAAAACGTAATCTACTAACTGGAGAATGAATAATCCTCCGTCCAGTCTCCTCATGTAAGATTCTTCCTCTTCTTCGTCATCCTGTAAATTAGAAATTTTAAATAATATCAGGAATAGAAAATATCCACTGATTAAATCCCACACATACACAAATTTGTAGCGATTAAAAATTGGTATAATCAAGGTAAGTAATGTCAGTTTTGATATTAATTTATAGATTATTACAAAAGTGAACAATAGCTAGTTATAGTTACGACTTGCCTTTGTATCTCTTTCGACCTCCTCTACTTTTTCTAGGTATTTAAAATGAAGCTCCATCAGTCTGTCGACTTTTTCAAAATCGTTTTCTGTGAATTTGCTTATCAGACGCTGTCTCTGTGCTCCTTTACAATTCCTCAGCATACTTGCGATAATGGAAACGACGTGCTCTGAATAAATACATGGTGGTGGGAACAAGACAGAATGGTGAGTTCAGCAGGAGGGGAACAGTAGTAAATAAAAATGATGTAACTACCTTCATGCTCTTCCGTTGTGAGTATTTTCTTTCGATTCTTAGTTGGTGTTTTCATGAACAATGGAAAAATTGTTCTTAATCCCAGTATATCTACGAATTTCATGCAATTGTCCTTTCCATCTGGCCCATTCATAGCGTGGTCCAGTACCTGTAATATAAACCCCTGTCTAGAAACCGGAAATCTGTGTCAATGGCTGTGACAACTTTCCATAAATTTCTCAATATACGTGGTACCTTTAGAGATCCATTACGAGACATTTTCTTCTCACGTAACATTAGATTCATGAGCTGGAGTCCTTCGCCACGGAGGAAGCGTTCTCGATTTATCGTTGCCATTAGACTGGAGCACAAAACATTGAAAAGATTCTCCATCATTTCTTGTTCCTCCGCTGTTCGAGGATCGTGACGCTTGTAGAACTAAAGGATTACAGTGAACGGGTTTGCATCTGTTATTCTTTCATCGAGATTAATTCCAATATAGTTAGAAAACAGCAAAACCCTTACAGCGAGTTGTTGTAAAAGAGCATCTATTCCATCCAAATCCCCAAGCAGCAACCTATTCTCAGGTGTTTGTTGAACAAGTATGGACAGCAGTTCACTGGCATATAGCTTATTTCCATCAAATGGAGCCTTTACCTTGATTCTTCGTAGTAGCCACTGGAGGAGTCCTTGTTTACCTGCATCTACGCAGAGGTCTGGTCTGAACTCGAGCAGATTTTCGAATATGGCTTGAAAAAAATTAAGGAATAACCCTTTAGGTAAAGGTGACAACTAAGATCAAAAATAAATATCCCTAACAATTTCATGTCCTAATTGAACTTAGATCAACTTTATACGTCCATATTGTAATAATCATCTTGCTGTCTTATTGAATATTACCCAAAGTATTGTGAACTCCGTCGCTTTCTTCCTTTACACTCTCATCAAGCCTTTCTAAATTTTGCACTAAAAGGGCACATACTTGCTGTTCCAGCAACGAATCTATAAGGATATCTGCACCCTCCTGGCTTTCATGCAAAATATCAACATCTGTAAGCTCTTGCAGCAGATCAGCCACCCCAACAGCAATGTCTGTATTTTCATGAGAAAGAAGCTCTAGCATGGAAGCCACAGCACCAAGTTCTACCATTATCGGGTAGAGATCTGGGGCTGTTGCTACTACATTTAGTTCTTGCAATGTTTCATGTAGCTCCAACTCAGATTCCATGAACCTAGAAAAGACAGAATGGTAAAATGACATTTGGTAGTTTGTTTTCACAAATAATTGGGTAAATGCTAACTCACTTTTCTGGTTGATCTGGAAATTTCACCCGCATCTCTTGATTCCGAAGAGCTCGTTTTTCAAACAACAGAATCATTCGCTTTAGCGTGGCTTCATCTAAAGCTTCAACCTCTGCTGCTTCCGTCTCTACATACTTGATAATCTCTTGTTTTTCTTTTTCTGTCAACTGAGGTTCGACAACATCATTGGCTGGAGCTGGAAGTGCAGCTCTGATTGGTGTAGGAGGTTCTTTGCTAACAGCTGGAGTGAGATCACCCTCATTAATCTGTCGCTGACGAGGATGATATGGCGTTTTAATCACACGCTTTGATCGTTTAGCATTTTCCCAGTTATCCTCATCTTCTTCATCTCCATGTACTGGTCGTTTCGGTGTATTGGGTGGCTAAAAGTTAATTCCTTACATAAAACCCAACCTACTCCAACAGAAATCATCATAACTTGCAGGTTTATCAGCTAATGACAGTAATGCAGTGAGCGCACCCTTATCTAACGACAATAACCACCAGTGTCTCAGAGATTGGCAGGTTATGTTACTGACACACACTTGTAGCGTGAATATCGTTAATAAGTAGCTTAAGTATAGCAACGAAAGTAATACAATAAGCGTAAGAAACTTTACTGTTCAGATTGAAAGCTAAACATCACCTAACTTTGGTAACCTTTAAAAATACTTGAATAATTACCTTGTATGATAATAGTTCACCGATATCCATATCGAAAACTGTTTGTCTCGATATTTTTAAATCACAGCTACTTAATTTTATGTTAATAAGTAAACGTGATAATTAACCAATAACAGAATAAAGCCATACATGGTAATTGTGTATAACCCTAGTACATAAATCCTGATGTGTTGATTAAAGACTATGTTCTTCAGTTGACTGACAATGAGTCTATATTGGTACTCTCCGTATTGCCATGTGTATACATACTTATGCATAGGCATACATTATTATCAGCTAGGTTGAATTGGGTTGAATCAGGTTAGGTTACAACGGGACAAATGGAACTTGGAACGGAACAGGACGGCAAGTGGTGAATGTTATCGAGCGTGAAAAGTGAATATTGATAAGGCGGCAAACAACGGTGAAATACATTCAACAGTGAGATATTTTACGAGTTTTTATTGCAGCTTTCATTTATGATTTGGTCAGCAACGACCTTCGGACTACGATACATCTAGATGACACGTCTAGATCAACCAAATGCTCCAACACAGGCAGATTCGCAAGAACTGAATGCCGAATTGCATTTTCCTAGGGCTGGTGATGCATTGATCTGGGCAATTTTTGCGACGCCGAATATGGCACCAGCTGCACTAAAGCATGCGACGGCGAGCGTCGCGCAGCCGGCCTAGCAAAGTCCAACGCCCACCAGTCCAGCTTCAACATTAATTACCTCAGCCGAAATAAGGATCATTGTTACGGCTACGATGGCAAATATTGATATCTTCATTTGCTTCTGTGAAATTAATTATTACGGTTGATAAAATACTCAGCAGTGCTTAGGATGGTATAGCTCACTGCATCATCGAGTACCTACGCGTACAGTACAGCACGTTGATGTTGGACCGTGTTTATGGGGGCTCTAAGCTGTCCAGTCTTGTGATCTAGCTCAATGTTGAAGAGTTCTACCAGATCTCAAATGTTAATACATCAATGCTTTTTAATTAAATAACACTTTTCTTCTGTACCAGACAGCACAACGTAACAATTATCTTCACGTATCTGTAAGTATCAAAATCAGAACTGAGAATGCTCATGATCTCTTTCACTTTATATTAACAGTTTACTAGCTCTCTTATAGTCGTGGGAGTTCCCACCGAACACCAGTGGATTCCCTCAATATACGTTCCAAAGTCACCCGCTCTGTATGGTCTAACTCTATGACATAGAAATCCGTAACTAGAGGGAAGCCAGAGCGAGCCTACACGCTCGTGTTTTCGTGTTCGTGGTTTAGTACCGCTCTTTGACACGAAATAGAGGTTTAGAACGGATTCGTGACGTATTTGGCCGGTAAGCGCATGTTGTATAAAATGGCTTATGTATAAAGATATATGGCTGTGCTATCTCAAATCTGTATAAACTTTAGAGCGTATACTACTGGAGGCAGTTACTCATTCTGTCAACCTCGCGAAAACTGCGAAAACTAAAGCCGTAGTGATGAGAGAGAGAGACCGAGAGAAAAATACATATATATTCGGTATGGTTGTTTCATCTTCCATACGTTTCGCCTAACCAAGTGTACAACGACAAAAACATTATATTATACGGATATATATATATATATATATCTCACTCCTGACCACACTACCGTTGCATACATGCCAGTATGTGAGCGAAGCTGCCACTAGCAGCTAGTATAAGCGCACACGTATCTAGTCTTGTCCGCTGCGATCGCTGCGATCGCATTTCCAGTTATAATTCAAGCCCGGTAGAGTACAACAGTATTTGTGAAGCTACGAATTGTGTTTCGTACGTACATGAATGCACGTAATCGTGGCATCCTTGTTTATCAAATTGGATAGGAAGAAGAAAGATCTACAAAAATTTAGGAACCCTCTGCAAGCACAAATTCATATCTGAAAATGTCGCATTAACTCGGATTCTGCAAGGGGCAGAAATATAAGTTACAAAATGGCCACGACCGTTCCTTGTATCGCTGGTAAGTCAGTTAATTTTTACGATAATTCTCGCCGGCGTTTTCCGTTGTTTCGTTAGTGTTTTCAGCTCACGCTTCCCCAGATAATCCTGCGTAACACGTACGAAGGCTATATCTGCAGAACATGTTCACGAGCGTACTGCTCGAGAGATTTCACCGTGCAATGCAGAAGGTGGAAAGATTGAAGTCACTGAGTCATGAATTAATGTATACATAATATTTATATGGTTAAACGTATTTATCTACAGTGCGAGGTTCGACAGGAACGAGTCTGGGCCAGGGTCCACCAACCTATGAGCCAGTCAGTGGTTTCCCCCGCGATGCCAGTAGATCTTGTAAACTCATGGCTTTCAGCCCTGAGGGAAGATACTACGTCTGGACAAATGGAGTATCGTTGAAGATAGCTGCTACCGAAAATTGGCAAATAGTTGCTGAAATTAAACGGCCTAAGATCTCTGCCATAGATTTTTCACCCAAGGGAACCTACCTAGCAACTTGGGAACCATTTATAAGTACGTTGTATATTTCATAATTCTCATTTCCATGCGTATAGGATATTGATTATTCAGAAATTTACATAAATTCGGCAATTCTAATGATTAATGATTAAAATATTCTGAAAATATGATTCGATCAAATTAATGTGCAAACTTGATATTCCATTGATATGTTATAGCAAATGCTTAAGGCCCTTTTGCTCTACCACAAAATCCATGTTTCAGTATCGCAGGCTAATCCCCAGGGCTGTCCAAACCTCTGTATATGGAAATCTGAAAATGGAGAGCTGGTCAAGGATTTTATTCATAAGAAACAAATGGACTGGTAAGGGTGGGAAGATACATACAATTTCAAATTGGTTTGCCACACATTTCAAAATTTGATGATAATTCATTGCTGTAAATAATGCCAGGGAGCTTCAGTGGTCCAGTGATGAAAGGATATGTGGTATGCTGGTTAATAGCACTGTCAACTTCTATGAAGATGCCGATTTTTCTAAGGTTGTGAATAGGATAAACATGGCTAAGGTTGCAAAATTTAGTGTAGCGACAGGCAATCCCCCCTATCATATCCTTTGCAACATGCCAGGTAAATAAGTTATATTTCCATATACTCTGAGTTTATGGTACACAGGGAAGGTTGAGTGCACATGCTTCAACCCATGCATAGATTTTATATAAATGAATGTAGTACAGTGCACACCACAAACCGCTGTGGACATAATGTTTGGAAAAAAGGAGTCATGCCCATAGCTCATCAACGGCATAACAGATGTCATACAAGAGATTAGATATGATTTTTTTCAATAGATTGGCAACAGTTCATAGCATGCGCTGTACTGTGTTCATTCATCTAAAATCTGTCCTCATCTTGACATATGTGTACTTGATCTTCCTTGTTCACCGTAAATTCATGATATTTTCCAACCATTGTCCGAATTTCTCTGCAATAATTTTGGTAATTTTATGCATATATTTGCAGGATCATCTGGCCAGCCCTCGTTTGGCAGACTATTTCAATATCCTAAATTTGAAGCATCACAGTCTTTGGCTAATAAAAGTTTTTTTCAGGTAAATATCAGTGCCTGCAAGGTAGACATTTCTACAATGTAAATATTTACTTACATGTGAATTGCATTTTACTGTGTTAAAGTCTGATAGAGTGGATATATATTGGAACAAACGAGGAACTAGTGCACTATTGATGACAAGCACAGAGGTAGACAAAACAGGTGCGTCATACTACGGGAAACAAACATTGCATTACCTTGATACCAAAGGTCAAACTGCAATGGTAATGCTTGGTAAGCAACACTTTTATCGAATTTCAAGTCCAAATGACTAGATTCCTGTAACGATTTTTTTTCATTTGAAAACCTGATTCAATAAGATTATTTGCAGGGAAGGAAGGTCCAATTCATAGTGTTGAATGGTCACCAAAGCATGTGGAATTTTGTGTAATTTATGGATTCATGCCAGCTAAAACTACTTTGTTCAATCTCAAGTGTGAACCAGTCTTTGAATTTGGCACAAAACACCGGAACAGCATATACTACAATCCACAGGGGAACAATATCCTTTTTTTCTACGCAATTGAGGAAAAATTGCTGGTAATGTCAGATAATCTGCAGATTTTTCTTGTAGGACTATGTAATAATCTAACTTTTTGCAACTATTTTCACTGTGGTTTAGACTGATTGTAATGAGACTCTACAATTCACATATAATCAAGAAACTTACTAACATTGCTTCAGTGTAAACAAAATCCATTCTTTTTCACGTTTATGATAAAGTACAATCTTGTTCAATGAACTAATCAAAATTCCTTGACTGCTGTGAAATTTTGATCTTGGCTGGGTTCGGCAATCTGAATGGTGGTGTCGAGCTCTGGGATGTTGGAAGCAGGAAACTTATCGCCAAAATTGAGGCTCCGGATACGACGTTGCTTCGTTGGTCACCTGACGGTGAGCATTTTGTGACCGCAACTACCGCTCCAAGACTTCGTATGGGAAATGGGTAAGATACAAACAAAGAAGTTTTTCCCTACAACTGACATACTGTAACACATATTAACCATCAAGTAATTGTAAGTAAATAATATACCCTATCACAGATTCAAGATTTGGCACTATACGGGAACCCTGCTCTATGAGAGGCCATGGAACAAGCAGGAAGAGTTGTGGGAGGTACTGTGGCAGACCTACCCTCGTAATACGTTTATGGAAAAACCGATCAGTTATCGGGCTGTGGAAGGGATTACCTCCAGTCAACCTCAAGGTTGGTAGAGGGAGATCTCAAAGAAATATCTTAATATATTTGATTCTCAGAATATGATAATAAACTTGAAATTTTACCCTGATGATAACATCACGGTAATTTGTGGTTAGTGATGTACTAACTTTATTTTATCTGCCCATTATAAACAGCTTCGAAACAAGCATATCGGCCACCTTCGGCGAGGGGGCAGATTATTAATTTCAAATTACATGATGATATAGACGAACCAGGCCCTAGGTACAGTTCGGAATGTAAGTATTAGGTTTGGACTATGACTTGAATTATTGTTTCATACAATCAATTATTAGAATACCGAACTGTAGAGAATTTTTCAATGCTGCAGACTGTGATATTTGTCACAACTAAATCTGGATACCTAATGCAATTTGACTAATTTACAGCTAATCCCTCTAAAGCTGCTTTGAAGCTAAAAAAGAAGCGGGACGCAAAGAAAGCAAAGAAAGAATTGGAGGCAGCAGCCGGAGTGGAGGCTGTGGCAACAACAACGTTGACAGCGCCTATAACAGGTATAACAACAACGTGCCAACAGACTAGGCCGAGCAATTCGAGTTTCAATGGACCTTCGTGCAATAACGTTGTAGACTCGGATTCTTGCCTCACAGATGATCCAGAGAAAAACAAAAAAATAAAAAAAGTTAAAAGCGTAAGTAAACCAATGCTATTGCGTGATTCAGCGAATAGAGAGGATGTAATTATTTTTAGGAAGAAAAACTTATTTTTTGTACTTTTGTTTTGCAGAAGCTGGATCAGATAACAAAGTTGAAAGAACAGTTGGAGGCAGGCAAGCACTTGGAGATAAATCAGTTGGATAAAATTAAAAAGGAAGCTGAGCTTTTAAAAGAACTTGAACAACTTGTTTTATGATGCCAACCTTTTTCCAAAAGTATCTCAACAAAACAGTTGGATTGCATGTATCAATCCGAAGAATAAATATTGTACACAATGTGCACACACATTTATACACACGAATATATATACTATGCTTGTGAGCCTACCAATTGCTCATAATGTTATGTACAGTTTAATGAGATTTATCAGAAATAAATTATTAAACGCAATCCTATCATAGATACGTAATAGTAGGTATTGTGTTAATAGGGTAACATTTTCTTTTCATGATCATCCGAATCTCGCACCGTCGTATGTCTCATTTCGATCGTGAAATTTTTCTGATTTGTTAAAACTATTTTAAGCGTCATCTAAACGTGGCAAATTATTCGGGAAAATCCTTGGATCGAACATTTAATTTCGTCCAGTTATTTTTGAAGGTGATGTCCAATGTGTATGACTAGTATCTACAGCTGACAGAAATCTTTTCGTGTAGTATACGTATATGTGTTCCTTGAATATCAAACCACAAGAGCAGAGAACCGAAATATCTTCGGTCAACGGAGAGAGAAAGCAAATTGTCCCAAGTCGCTCGAAATAGATGATTTAAAGTTTCGCGGGCTGCTTGTGCAGGTACGCAGGTGATAGCTCTGAGCAAAGAGATTCTCTTTGACTCTGACTGCAATTTAAATTGCCTTATTGATAGAAATGTAATCGTGTCTTTCGTAGACAAATACTTGCTTTGGAAGTACATACACCTTGAAAGATTTAATCGGTGACATACGAGTGAGTTCTAGCAATTCCGGGACTTGGCAAAATATTGCTGAAAAGCAGAAACATCAAATAATAGATCTAGCACAGAACAGACTTGCGGCCGGCGATAATGCGATGGTGGCGGCAGTTGTGACGCCAATGCTAGACAAGCGACGACGCCGCGGGTCGGGGCAGGGCGGGGTAAGGCGAACGCAGCGCTACGGTCGTGTTTAGTGTTTACAGATTTGCAGTGAGTTCGTAACGTCACGTCAAAACTGCCAGGACTAATTTATACAACAATTATTATGTAAAGGTTGGTTATCACCACATAATATGGTACGGTGAACCGTCCGCGATACAGGGGGTGATTGTAATCCGGAAACTTGGAAGTAGAAGGGTGAAAAGATACGCGTTATACCACGTTTGATATTCATCACCGTAGTGCCAATCATTAAGAAAGTCGCCATTTTGTCTGGATACCCGGTCGGGTGAATAGGGCGAAAAATATTGTACCGCCGTTCACCCTCGGCAAGTTTGTCATCACGGATGAATTGATGAAATGTCGGGATTCTGAGATAGCTTCGCTAGGCGTTAGTGGTTAGTTTCATGTTACTGTGACGCGTTACGAGGCCCGACAGCCTGACGAAGAAGTTGCAAGCGAAGTCGTCCGGTGGCGAGGCTAGGCGAACAAATTTTGACAAAGTTTCTTTGTTAATTCATAATACTATCCTATATTCATGTTTTTGCAACGTCATAGTGAACGGTCAGTCTCCGCAATTCGCCAGTTAGATTTCCATAATCTAAATCATCCGTTTGACGTAGACACCGACTTTTAACGTTCCCAGTAACGATGTTGAAGAGTATCTTACTTCACGACGATTTCACGGTTCATACCCTCGCGTGACAGCCGCGTCGCGGTGACACACAACGGGCCCGGGTACGTAGACTCCTGGCTCAAGTTGCTACGACTTCTTGGTTACTATAACGATGGGGATGTGTTCTTACTACCCTTTTTCTTCCCTTGATATACTTGTAAACTCTGGTTTCATAATGTGCATTTAATGATCAGTGTCTCATTTGGTACTCAAAAGTATCGCATTTAATTGAGTAGTAACCAATTGCATTGCATGCAATTGATTCTCAGGTACACACAGAGATCCACAAGTTTGTTTGAACCTTTTCAAAGTACTGAAAATCACCCTTTCTTTGTAATCTTATTTTAGATAATGTAGATGTACAGCTAGTGGAACAAGGCCTTTAGGATATAATATTTAATGCCATTGAATGTGTCGGATGCTCATTGTCGTGGTGGCATCCAAAGGACCAAAGGATCATAGAATAATTGGGGCAGAGTAAAGGCTGCAAAATGACGATTGCCACAAGGGGACAGGGAGTCGGGGTAGACCCTCCCGAAGGTCAGCAGCAAACTGCTCAGGTATGCTAATTGACCAATGAGCTGATACGTTCCATAAGTTCTCATCACATAAGGCTGACGTTGATAACGTTAACATAACAATACATCAGGAGAAAAATTTATTGTTGGGAAATTTTAGTATGACTTTCAAGGAGTTCACTTTTCAGAATTAGTGTATATTTTGTTCATCATGATGTACTAAATTTGTGAATGTTGTAAAAATGCGGAATAGGTATTTTTCCTAAACATACATCGGTACGGTAACTTTACTAATTTCATCCTCATCTTATCAACCGGCCTCATTGCCTCATTGAATCACAATCCTATATGGCTATGATGTACAAGGGTATAGAAAAAGTATTATGTTGTCTATTATTACTCTTATGTTTTTTTTGCGATTTACGAGGCTGAAGTTAGTAATGTTAATGTAATGACACATCAGGAGAAAAAATTATTATTGGGCAATTTTAAGATGACTGTCAAGGCGTTGGTTTTTCAGGATCAGTGTACATTTTGTATATAACGGTTTACTAAGTTTTGGAAAGTCACAAAGCTGCGAATTATCGAATTTTTTTAAACATGCATCGTTTTAGTAACGTTAATAACTTCATCCTCATACAGACTTCCAGTTCAGAGTTTAATCAGAAATACTAATTTTACAAGTAATTGACAAACGATGCTTGAAAGCAGTTGGTTGATGTGATATTTATATGGAGATGTTAACTGAGAATATTACCGATAGATCCATAGCCCACCAGGGCCTCAGCAATTGGTCGATGCCATGTCTGGGCTTCAGTTGACAGAGAATGTCGGACAGAGTGAAATATCTACCGAACCTCTTAACCCTGCAGATGACAGTAATGAAAGACGTAACGGCGAGCCTGACTTTCCCCGTTCTAAGCTAGCAATGCTGGATGAGAAAATATCTAGCCCTCGTTGGGTGGTTCCCGTGTTACCCGAACAAGAATTAGAATGCTTGATGCAAGCCAGCATTGATTTATGCCGCAAAAGTATGCGAATATTGATTAACTATAATTTATTTAATATTTGCCTTTTGTGTCACCATTGTGATGCTATTTGTAATTTTTAGAATTAGATGTCCAAAGTGAAGCGTGCCAGCGCTTTTTTCGTGAAGGCTTGACAATATCATTCACCAAAATCTTGACTGACGACGCTGTGAATAGCTGGAAGCTGAATATACATAACTGTATAAATGCGAGCTGCGAACGTCTGGTGGAACTTTGTGTTCTCAAGCTGGACGAAGACTGGTTTCCTCTTCTGGACTTACTCGCAATGGTGTTTAATCCCAACAACAAGTATGTTATTCTTTCATTATAAAATAAACGAAACACATAATTAGCGAGTAGTTTGTGCTTTGAATATCAAACATTCTCATGGACATATGAGGTATTTCAAATGTTGAATGTGGAGTTGCTGATAGTAGCATTGATATTTTCAGATTTCACACTTTCAATGCAGCCAGAGCTTCTGAGACTGTACCACAAGGTAGTAATATCCCAGATGAAGAACTATATGCTCGGCCTACATCCGACCCCAGAAGCCCTCGTGGTTGGCTTGTAGATCTTATAAATAGGTAAGTTGTTATTGAAATATTAATCGATAACCTTTTCATATTCCAACTTGCACAAGATATTACGCTTTTTGAAAGATTATATAGATCTGAAAAGATGTCAGTTTTTGTCATTTTATATGTTGTAAGCAATAGTAGAATGTTTGGGCCATCTAACGCCACTTCACAGTAAGAATCCCTTAGTATTGTATTCCTTGTTCACTAATTTTAATGAATCGTGCATCTATCTAATTTGTTGATTTCTTTGCTAATTAATCAAAAAAAGTAAACCAGATCATTCATAAATTGAAAACTTGGATGTTCACTCTGTTTTTGAGCAGATAATTTGTATGTACGTAAAAAAAATGAAAATATTTCATAGGTTTGGAAGCCTGAATGGATTTGAAATATTACTCTCGAGGTTTCAAAGTGGGCGGAATTTGACAGTGCCTGTGATCCACGCTTTGATCAAACCTTTCGGACAATGTTACGAACTTTTGACTGTTCATACAATTATCAAGTACCTGATGCCCATAGTGGTGAGTATGCCTTATGGTTCTGAGCAATACATTCGTAGTTCTGTATATTGCAGCTTTAAAATAGAGAAAAAGGAAAATATCTAGATGGTCGTTTCAACATGTAATTTGTATACCTATAATTGTACAACTGGAAAAATATCAAATTCTAAAAACCTTGAAATAGTGCTTACATTTGGGTAAATGTTTTTAACATAACTTCATTCACAATATTGAGATAAATAAATACTTGCTCCTCTTTGCATGAAAAATTGAATCGCTGGAATTATTACTCCAAATGTTATAATACGTTTTCTGTAAATTAAACAGGAAATGGTTCCAGTTATATTGGATAATTTAACAGACGAAGAGTTGAAAAAGGAAGCCAAGAACGAATCAAAAAATGATGCCATCTCGGCAATAATCAAGGCCACTAAGTGTTTGGTGTCACGTGTGCCTCAGCCAGATGAAATGATAAAGAATTTAGAAATATTAAGACTAAAGATGATACTGAGACTTCTGCAAATATCTTCCTTCAATGGAAAAATGAACGCTTTAAACGAGGTTAATAAAGTAATTGCCAGTGTAAGCTACTATCCCCATCGGAATCCAGGTCTTGACGAAGAAGAATGGCTTACAGCAGAGAGAATGGCGGTATGTTTTGTTTTTACTCTTTATTTGCGTGCTTAATCCTATATGGTTTCCTTGCATCATATAATTATAGTCCCAATTTGCTCTGAATTCTATTTTCATGTTATTACAGCTGCATTTGTCCTATTCGTTTTAATTATCGTAATTTCAGAAATGGATCAAAGACAACGGAGTGTTGGAAATTGTTCTAAGAGATTCTCTCCATCAACCTCAGTATGTAGAAAAACTGGAAAAGATTCTTCGATTTATCATCAAGGAGCGTGCATTGACTGTCCAAGATTTGGATGCAGTATGGGCTGCTCAGGCTGGCAAGCACGAGGCCATAGTGAAAAATGTTCATGATTTACTTGCCAAATTGGCATGGGACTTTAGTGCTGATCAACTGGACCACTTATTTGAGTGTTTTCAGGTAGGTGAATTTATCTATTACAATCATATTTCCAAGCGTTCACTTTAGGTATTTTACAGTATAATGTATAATGTATCTACATTTACGTGACCGCATGACTTCAATAACTTGTCTGAATATTGCATGTACACATTTTTCAGTCGAGTTGGAAGACCGCGAACAAGAAGCAACGTGAAAAGCTATTAGAACTAATAAGACGACTTGCTGAGGATGACAAGGATGGCGTAATGGCACATAAGGTTCGAAGTACATAACATATGAATCAATTAAATTTTTTGTTGGCCTTAGATGCCTGTAATTAGTAACCCGATGGAAAATATTCGACTTGTCATTATGAAACCATTTTGTTACTTATAACTCCTTGCTCTTTGAAAAATTTTTAGGTGCTCACTCTTTTCTGGAATCTTGCGCACTCTGACGAGGTACCAACGGAAATAATGGACCAGGCATTGAATGCTCATGTCAAAATATTAGATTACTCTTGCTCCCAAGAGCGGGATGCCCAAAAAACAATATGGCTTGACAAGTGTGTTGAGGAGTTAAAGAGCGGGGACAAATGGGCTCTACCTGCTTTAAAACAGATACGTGAAATATGTTGTCTCTATGAGCCAAACCCAAATATGGGCGTTAGTCAGCGTAGTCACCACGTATATTACAGGTAACTATGGATGTGCTGACACCTAAATAATTATTACATGATACAATTATGCGTAGTAAATATGAGAAACCGTCACTTCTGTTTTGGTGGAAGTTTTTTGAGTTATCATATTCCAAATATAAACCAAACTCGCATATAAGATGACCCTTGATTCTGAGACAGTATTTTAGGGTGGATTTCTTAGTTATCTACACATAAGACAGTTCCGCGTATAAGACGAGGACGATTTTGATGGCTGTCAATGGCAAATAACCTTGGTTTATGTTCGGAACAATACAATAATATACACTGCTGACGTTATAAAAATTATGGAATAATAATAACATTTTCTCTCCAGACAAGAAGTTATAGAGCGTTTACAAAATCAACACTCCGTTGTGATACTTGTTACAAATAGCTTAACGAATTATATGGACAAAGTACGGCGCATAGTAAAGGAGAATTCAGAAATCGATGCCACTACGTTTATGCCGGATCGTCGTTACAATCATATTGTTCAAGTCCAAGAAAGACTGAATTTTTTGAGGTTCTTACTTAAGGTATGTAATCAATGAATCGTGAACACTTAAATACACTTATTGATGAACGACTGTGCTAATATTCTGTTCATTGTACAGGATGGCCAGTTGTGGTTATGTGCAGAACAGGCTAAGCAAATATGGCAATGTTTGGCGGAGCAAGCAGTATTTGTTTCTGATCGGGAAGCTTGTTTCAAATGGTTTTCAAAGTTAATGGGTGAAGAGCCTGATCTTGACCCAGCAATAAACAAAGACTTTTTTGAAAACAACATACTTCAGTTGGATCCTGCTCTCTTAACAGAGAGTGGTATAAAGTGTTACGAAAGATTTTTCAAAGCTGTCAACTCTAAGGAGGGTAAATTGAAACTAAAAAGGCGGACATTTTTGATGGATGATGTTGATCTCATCGGCACAGATTATTTGTGGCGGGTAAGTTAAACTCTGAAGAGAATTTCAGCTTTTTTTATTTGCGATTCCTGCAATTATCAAAAGCACATAATCATTGATTCATGTTTTCTTTTTCATCCTAACACTGACAGTATGCATTGTACTTCAATATTGTTGTTACTAATTAACTCAACGACCAAATCAATAGAAAATTCACAGAACATACTCATGATAAATTCTTAATCTGCAGGTAGTTACAAACAGTCCCGACGAGATTGCAAATCGTGGCATTGAACTGCTCAAAGAAGTAAACACGAATTTGGGGCCACGGCTGCAAGCTTCTGTTTTAGCATTTCACGAAACTTACATCGCCGAGTGCTTAGACAGATTAAAGGCTCATTACGATACAGTATCTGTATTAAGTAAGGTATACCTTGACAGTAAAGAAGAACGGGAAGACCAAGTAGCTAATACAATACAAATGGAAGCGGTGAAAATGTGCCGGGTGATGATGGTACTTCAAGAGTATCTAAACGAGTGTGATGCCGCCTTTCCAGGGGAGAGGAAAATTCTACCGCTGCATCGGTGAGTCTGGTTATTTTTCAAATACCAACTAACAGTTGGTAGCGGAGTACTCGTTTTTTTGTCACTGTACATACTGGATAGTGTATTGTTCTGAGTATGAATGGACCTTGAAAATAAGGCAAATTCTGAGTGTTTGACTGTATTTCAGTAATTATTCTTTAAACATACCTGTGAACTCAATTCTGTACACAAGTTAAGCATATCCAGCACCAGAAACCTTGAGTTATATTCCGAACAATATGGTATTCCCAACCCTTGCATCAACGTAAGCACTCCACTTCAATATACAGTCTTAATATCATACTTGTCAGTTCGTTTATTGTCATGATCAGACCTTCAGTGTTTATTCAGGCCAATTTTTGCGTGCCTAAGCAAAATTGAGCGATTAGTAACGTTTAAAGCGAAGCACTTGAATTTTGAGTCAGACTGCTTATAAGCCACATGACAAGTATATTTGTTGCATCACCATCAAACACAAGCGTTTCGAATACAAGTTGTGTATTCTGTGTTGCAAAAAGTTTTCAACATTACAGAGAAACAGAGAATACACGAATTATTGTATATATGTTTACAGAGCAGTTCGTGGGAAGCATTTATCTTTGGTAATTCGATTTGCTAGTCCTGGTCGTAATGTTGATGACATAGATATTTATACACATACCAAAGATACACTTGCATCCTTAAGGCGCCAAGTGCTACGAAGAATCAAAGCTAGTGGTACCAACGTTAAACTAGATTTGTTTATCAACGGAGAACCTCTTGAGCAAGCCGATGACAGAAAATTACTTTGTCAACTGCCGCTAAGAGACAAAATGGTTTGTGTGCACATAATGACTTTTTTTATAACTACTATATTTGTTTACTGCTGTAACCTTTTTGTTTACTTATTTTCATAAAAAGTTTAGTGCCTGGTAAAATAGTCACTGGTATAATTCGATTAAAATTCTATTAAATTTCTGATTGAAATAATACTCGTTAAGAAATTGGGATCTGACCTTCACGCAAAAAAAAACCCACTTGGGTGGGGTAAATTCATACCCCCAACTCATAGATAATGCTAATTTCCGATAAGAAAAAAGTTAGGGGTACGAATTTACACCCAATTTGGGCTTTTTTTACATGAGGGGAAATCTCGCAGAATGCTATCTTGTGGCAAGAAAATATACTACAGTAACCGGATCGCATTTATTTATAAAAATCGTTTTTCAACGTATATTTCACTCTGTGTTAACTCAACATACCTAAGCATAAGTCGAATCACTTACAAGAAGTTTTCTGTCTGTTTCCTTTCGTATATTATAGTTAATTTGATCAGCTGTTAGCCCAGTTACATTGCCATTGCTCTAGTCATGCTTCTACTTTAGATCCCAATATGCGACGTATATCATAAGTAAGCTCTGTTTTTCATCATTACAGTTGTTGTCAGCTAAATTGAGTCAGGTCAATAGCAACATACCTAGTTCCCCTGAAAGTAGTTCTGATAGCTCGACCAGTTCGCCTCATCATCCGTACGATGGGCCAAATTTGGAAGCAGAAAATAATCTACCTGGTGTGGTGAGTATTTATATTCGTCCTGAAAAAATGTATAAGTGAATACACATATTTGGATATTTCATGTAAAATTTGGTTTTACCCTATTTGTGTAGGTAATCTCGCAGCGCCCTCAACATGCTGTATTTTTCTTCCAACTTTCTGACCTTGGGTGTAGCTTGCAATATCCCCAGCTTCGTGATGGTGCTCGTAATATATTGGCACTGGTACCCCCTGACACGTTAACAGTAGCTCGTCTTCAATGGTTTTTCGGCCGTTACAGAGGCTCCGATGATGATGTCTCTCAGAGTCAACACTGCAATGAAGAAAACACCAATGTTGAATGCCTATTTTTTGCTGCCAGTCCTAGCCAAGTCTTATACAATATGATGGTATGCATTTTGTCTCATAACATCATACTTCACGGCAGTGCTGCACAGTAATACAAATGTATGAATGTATGTATATCAATATTATCAATTTTATTCAGGTACTGTACGCACTTCTGATGCCTGCACTAGACCCAATGTCGGATAGAGCTTTCGAATTTCAATACAATTTCATTAAAAGTGGTGAAGCTAGCGTCATTCTAGACATGCTCACCAAGAACAAATTTCTTCCGAATGCTGATGAGTCAACGAAACGAGCCGCATATCTCACTGTTTTGAAATTGTGCAAGTTATTACTGACTGTAGTAGGAAATGTGATGGTGCGTGTTATCGATGAAGTAGTGCAGCAACAATCGTCTAGCCCGGAAAATCATGAAAATAACGATAATCACAACAGTGGCGTTCGCGGGCCAATAGCTGTACTGAAACAGGCACTGCACAGTGTTCCAAATCAAAATACAGAGCATATGTTGCGAAGTGTTGCAGCAAAGTTAGCTCAGCATCTCGCTGACCAGATGTTATCAGGGGGAACTGAGTCTGATAGGTGTCGGCAGCTTTTTGTTCAGGCGTTATCTTGGGACTTACCAGACATTGCAACTATACGTGCAATTGTACGGTTGGCTTGGGCTTCGTCTACCGGAAATTTGACCAATGTTAATGCCTCCACAGAGGTATTACATGCAGTGCATGAGACCTGTCAGAAAGAGCAGAGGAAACCAGATGTTGAGGATGAACTAGGTAAAAACCTTATCCTCCCAAGTCATCTGCTTCTTCTTCAATTAATGTTGCATACAAAAACTATGTACTAACTAACTAGCTGCATCATAATCTTTAATTAACGTTAAGCAATTGTCCACAGTATGTAAGGAAGCATTGGAAGTATTAGCAATAGCGTTGGTGCTTAATCCCAGTGCACTCGAAAATCTCACAAGACATGAGATGTGGCAAACGTTCTTGATAGATCTTGTTCTGCTGAGCGTATCGCGGGAAGTGAGGGTAGCTGCTGCTGATCAATTTCTACTGATATCCACCTGGTGCAGCGTTGGTCACCAACAACTCCAATTTACCATCACTCTCCTCTTTAGTGTTCTCAATACAACGGTGGTAGAATATGCAAAACAAAGCCACGAATACTTTCAGGTAGTTATTGTGATATTTATCATGCATACTTCGGCTGCTGGGTTCTAACTCTCCAAAGTTGGCGTTTACCATTTGAGAGATTGTTAGATTCCGGTAACGTAAGTGTACATCTGTTCGTGTTCTGCACTTATGTAAGTCTGTACGTGTGGGGCGACTGGTATCACAGGAAACAATTAGTTTATGGGCATTTTTTTAAATTTTATGTTGCTGTATTTCAAATTGATTGAGTTGGTGCAAATTTTGAATCTGCACAGGTATCACGTTACATATATTTGAAATAATCTGTTCCCTGTTTCATTTTCAGCTTCTCTGCAGATTGTTGAACTATGCCCATGTGGCGGGGTGTCCATTAGCTACCGCCGAAACCCTGCTGAATGACGAAATTACTTGGTTAAAGAAAGTAAGGGACAAAGTTAGGGAGACCGGGGAAAGTCAGACTGAAGAAGCTGTTCTTGAAGGTCATCTTGGCCTGGCCAAGGAATTACTGTCTTTTTTACCACCAGGTAAAAAGTACGAGTTGGGCTCGGATGAGAAACGTGGCGTTAATCTAATAAAGGTATTTTTCTTATTTTAGGACGAACTTGACTCTCAGAAAAAGTGCATACTGAGTGCAAATTCCCTATTCTTCAGGTAATAGAAAAGTTAGAAATCTCAGAATACTGCACTTAGGGCGCACTTTTTCTGCAAATCGAATTCGCCATTAGACACTTCGTCAAATGTTGAATTATTGCATATCATGCCTGACACTTGTGTATTTCACACTTACTCATTTGTTAACCCTTAACGTAGGAGTTGGTGGAAGACTTTGTATTTCCGGCTTCAAGGCTGATGCTTCAGCTCTGCGGTACAGGTGAACTTTGTTCACCACAGACATCACCTGTTTGCTCAAGTCCACTGTCTACAAGTGCTGCATTGGATCTGCTCGTCGGTCTCTGTGTAGGCTGTGTGCCAAACATGAAACTTCTAGTCACTATGCTTACAGACATGTTTTATTCGGAAAGAGACGAGCCACTCGTTGAATGGGACTACCTGCCACCAGTAGGGCCAAGGCCCACTAAGGGGTTTGTAGGCTTGAAAAACGCTGGGGCTACATGCTACATGAATTCAGTGCTACAACAGTTGTACATGGTAGAAAGCATAAGGGTGGGTCTTTTGGCGGCTGAAGGCGCTGCGACCGACGTAAATGAAGACTTTTCTGGCGAGGAGAGGACAGAAGGGGAACAAACTGTTGAGGCAAATGACAATGACACAAATGAGGAGAAATGCGGTGCCGATGAGTCCAGGAAAGAGTACAACGTTGGCATTCTCAAACATGTCCAAGCAATATTTGGTCATCTGGCTTACAGCAAACTTCAGTACTATATACCCCGTGGCCTATGGAAACATTTCAAGTAAAACACACCATACACATACACATATATACATACAGTGCAACCTCTGAATAATCCCTCTCCAAATAAGTCCACTTCCCCTAATCTTCGCTCGAGAGTTGCCCCCACTACTTCACGCATCGTCGTACATCGCAGAATCGGCGGCGAACCTCTGAATAAGTCCGCCCGTGGAAATTGTGTTTTGGTCTCAATTTTCGGTCAGAATTCGGTCCGCGGGTGGGGGTAACTCATTTCTCGGAATTATATGCCCCTAACCGCCCGAGTCCGGTCTTATTCGGAGGTTGCACTGTATATATAAATCTTATAAGTGCAGTACACTATAGTGACTATTTATTACTGTATCAGTTTTGTTGGTTGTCATATCATATTTTAGATATTCTAAGTTTCACTACATTTTTAGACTTCAGGGTGAGCCTGTCAATCTGAGGGAACAGCAAGATGCAGTCGAGTTCTTTATGAGTTTAGTAGAGAGTTTAGACGAAGCGCTTAAAGCACTCGGACACGAACAGATCATGGGCAAAATATTAGGTGGTTCGTACAGTGATCAGAAGATCTGCAAGGGTTGTCCTCACAGGTATGGTGTCAATCCTATGAATTGATATCATCAGTTTCTTATTGTCCTCGCTAACTATTGAATATGGACAATTCTATTTAAGGTACTCAAAAGAGGAGCCGTTCAGTGTGATTAGCGTAGATATCAGAAATCATAGCAATTTGCTCGACTCTTTAGAACAGTATGTTAAAGGTGAGCTTCTTGAGGGAGCTGACGCATACCATTGTGACAAATGCAACAAAAAGGTACATTTTGGATGAATATTCTGTAACGTGTGCCTATGGTTTACTTAAACGTTTTTTCTCTTCCACATTTGTCCCATTCGGATCTATGCATCTCATTTATACCCATTACTAAAGCCATTGAACTATAATTCAACTAGAACGCTCACTGCATGGCTTGGTATATGGTTGACTTTCAGCCGACAGAGATCGCTCGGAGGAGAAGTGCTGTCTCTCTTGCTCCGGTACAGTCTCAACTTTCAATAAAACATTTTTGTTTAGACTATGCCATGCATGCACAGTAGCTAGTAGAAAAAGACAGCACTTCACCTCCGAGTTATCATTTTCGGCTGAAACCCTGGCACCTCAGTAAGCATTCCAGTTATATCATAGTTCAGTACCTAAAACCATCACTGCTCTTGCAGGTTGTAACTGTCAAACGGTTATGCGTGAAAAAGCTTCCACCAATATTGGCAATTCAATTGAAGAGATTCGAATATGACTTCGAAAGGGTTTGTGCGATCAAGTTCAACGACTACTTTGAGTTCCCAAGAGATTTAGATATGGAGCCATATACGGTTTCGGGACTTGCTAAGTTAGAGGGTGAGGTAATTGATTGCGACTTTGAGGAAGCAAATAGAGGAACTTGTACCAAGTATCAGTTGAGTGGAATAGTTGTTCACAGTGGGCAGGCAAGCGGTGGTCATTACTACTCATACGTTTTACACAGGTGTGTTTTATTGAGTTACGTATATCAAAGAAATATTAAACAGATCTTTCTTTTCTGCATCGTAAATGTGGTCATTTTATACTGAGCATAATTTTGATTCCATATCCAGGCAAAATGATGGGACTGCAAAATGGTACAAATTTGATGACGGTGAAGTAACTGAATGCAAAATGGAAGAAGAAGAAGAGATGAAAACTCAGTGTTTTGGTGGTGATTACATGGGTGAAGTGTTTGATCATATGCTTAAACGAATGAGTTACAGAAGACAAAAACGATGGTGGAATGCATATATGCTTTTTTACACAAGACTGGATGTTGAAGAAAATTCTCTGATGAAAAGCGTCAACGAGTTGTCCCTCTGTGAGTGGTCCGCTGTTTGTATAATTCTATATTCGTCCACCTTGTCAAATTCCTACCTTTGGTCCAAAAGGACACAGATGTTATAACAAATATGGGAAAGGATAAATAACCTTTTCAGTGGTGCAAATACTTTTTTTTTATTCACAGATACAAAGCTCGGTGTGATGAAGATGCCACCTGCGATTGAATATAGTGTCAGGAAGCAGAACATTAAGTTTATGCACAATCGGAATCAATTTAGTGCTGAATATTTTCAATTCATAAGAAAGTTGGTATTCTGCAATCCACACACAGTAAATCGGCTGAACATGAATGACAGACTTGTAAGTTTTTACTACAGCCATGTGGCAATGTTCAATGAGGACTGTGCGTGTGTGTTATGTACATACTGCATATCATCAGTGCTTGTCAAATAAGATAAATGTGTTGCTTTTTACAGAGCCCTGAATCAGAGGAACTGGCGATGCTCTCTGTGCAGTTAGCATCACGATTTTTATTTTATACCGGTTTTCACACAAAGAAAACTCTTAGAGGAGCTGCCACGGACTGGTATGACATTCTCTGTCATCATCTGCGTGGTAGTAAGGCAGTTCGTTCGTGGTTTGCCCACAACGTCCTCTTCAACCACCCCCACAGGTTTAAACAAGTTTTTCTTTCTACCACTACTATGCAAAAGCTATTTCCTAAACCAATATTGTCCCTGTGTATTTTTGCTTCTGGTCTTGCTCCTTTGGCAACTTAAGATTTTAACCGTCTTTATGAGGATTTTGAACATATTATATTTGATGATTCAATGCATACACTTATACAGTTATGCAAGTCATTGACCTATATATTGATAGCTTTAATAATGTCTTCGTTTAATTGAATTATAGATTCTGTGAATACCTACTAAGCTGTCCTAGTACTGAGGTACGAACAGCTTTCCTAAAGATATTGGTATTTCTCGCTCATTTTTCACTGCAGGATGGTCCCTGCGTGCCACCTAGTCTTAATGCGCCAAGTAAGCTTTTATTCCGTTTTATATCTTGTGTTTAACTTTATGAATAGTATGTATCGCCATTTTATGTACTATTTTATTTGTAGCGATACTGTTGGATCCTACGGCAACTCTTAGCGACCACCTCTTACACGCAGTTTTATCATTACTTCATCGCGAGGTCTCTGATCATGGCCGTTACCTACCCCATTATTTCTCTCTATTTCATATGTATGCAAGCCTGGGTCTTGCGGAAAAAGCACAGCTGCTTAAGGTAATCATAAACTAGGAATAGAAATCTTATCCCTAACTGAATTATAGAATACTATCCGCATTTATGAAAAAAATTAACTTACAAACGACTTGAAGAAAATGGGGATCAACTCCAGTGTGTAATAATTTTAGGATCACTTTAGTGATTGAACTTAGCGTTTACTTTTATATTTTTAAATCATAATAATGATGCATCTGTTATTGATATATTATAGCTGAACGTGCCGGTAACGTTCATGTTGGTAGCAATAGATGAAGGACCTGGACCTACAATAAAATATCAGTATCCCGAACTGACAAAGCTGCATCAAGTTGTAAGTATGTTATTACGATGCTGTGATGTATCATCCAGGACGCAGTCGAGTTATACTGCAGCTCCATTGCCAAATCCATATGGTGAGCCATCGTGCCAGCCAGACTACCTTATGCCAATACAGCCACAGGCGGCCGAGATACTCTTCGTCAGAACAAGGTAATGAAGCATTGTCTTGGTTAATAATAAGTCGAAACTATTATTACTCTATGAAAAATTAATGATTATTAGTAATTGTTTCAAATTAACGAGTTCAAAGTAATGAGCGACGAATGTTTTTCTTTCTGAATGTTAAAATACTATCCGATTTCATACAAATATCAACTTAAATGTTTCATGTGTTATGATATTAATCATCCTTACAGTTACATGAAGAAACTTATTGAGGATGCAAATGTTACCGAAGATACAGTAAAACTTCTACAGTACTGTTGCTGGGAAAATCCACATCTTTCTAGGACTGTACTCAGCGAATTGTTATGGCAAATTGGCTTTGCCTACACTCACGAGTTGAGGCATCACACAGATCTTTTACTTGCCATGTTACTCATTGAAGACTCATGGCAAACTCATCGTGTTCACAATGCTTTGAAAGGTATCGACGGTATTTATCCATGTATAGAGAGTTAGTTACAGAAATGCTTATTTATACTATGACAAGAATTATGTCAGGGTATCTTCAATTTTTTCTGTCAATAACAAGCTACAAAACTATGTAAAGCATGGTTGAGTATGAGGATCTACCATTGATGCATGTGAACATTTACACTTTTTTGTGCAACATCCACGAAACAGTTTGTATGTAAAAGATTACTTCTTACAGGAGTACCTGAAGAAAGAGAGGGCCTTTTCGAGACCATACAACGTAGCAAGAATCACTATCAAAAACGAGCTTACCAATGCATTAAATGTATGGTTCAGTTGTTCAGTAAATGCGGACCAGCACATCAGCTCTTACACCTTAATCCAGAATTGAAACGAAAGTGGACGCTTGCTATCAGATGGTTACAAGAAGAACTTGACAAGGTTTTGATAGATTGAAATAATTACATTTCTACTTTTTATCTGATTACTAGAAGTAAGGAATTTCGGATATAATCTATGACAATGTTATGTGAGTACATTCAGTTGTATTCATGGTAATCATGGTTATGCATCCACGAGAGATACGTGTTGTCCTTTACGTACATAATTGACTAACTCAAAAGGTCATATTGACAACTTCAATTTGTGTGAAAGAAGGTACAACTGATTATAACTCAACCTTTCTACTGGTTGAATTTGGAAAATCGCACTCAGTGAGACCAGTTAAAAATGATGGTAGACACAATATCATTTTCCACTTATTGGCTCACTTGTGGGTCTTATCAATTAAGTTGCTCACTATAATTAATTTTTTCCCGTTTTATCTTGTGAAATTTCGCAGAGACCGTATACATCAAATGCGCAGTATGCTTATAATAATTGGTCACCACCTGCCCAGTCCAATGAATCAACGAATGGTTACTTTTTGGAGCGTAGCAATAGCGCTAAGAAGACACTTGAGCAAGCATACGAATTGTGCCCTGATGACGGACAAGAGGTTGAAGATGCCAGCGAAGAAGCCACTGATGATGCAGAAAGATATGCACAACAGCAGCAGCAGCAGCAGCAGCAGCAGCAGCAGCAGCAGCAGCAGCAGCAGCAGCAACAGCAGCAGCAGCAGCAGCAACAGCAGCAGCAACAGCAACAGCAGTACGTGCAACTATCACAACTGGCACAACTATCGCATGACTTGCAAACTCCACGAAATGCTGTTAGAAGGAGGCATGGAAAAAAATTGAATTGGGCGTGAGTCGACTTTTAAAGTACTTCACAATACATCTATGAGCAAGTAACTGGAAGTACTCGCTTTTTGCAACCTCATTGTGTCATCTATCATACCAAAACTCGCATCTCAAGATGTATTCAGGAGACGTATGTGTATATTAAACATTGTTTGAACTGCAACTTGTAGTGTAACACCTAAGAACCACTTTACATGTGGTGCAAACAACTTGCTTAACGCGGAGTTACTTGTGCTGCATATTTTTTTGTAAAGGCAAATTCTAGCTTAGTAGAGCTAAAAACTGAATAAGTACTCGAATAGTAAATACATACAGATACGTGTCCTGAAGAAAATGTGGCTTTATCATTTCACCACTTAGTTCTTCGATTTCAGCACAATTTTAACTTAACTTTTGATGTAAAGCCATCGCATTCCTGCATTACTGATTGTATTCGACTAGAACCAAATATACACAGATGTCAATACACATTCCACTATACGATACATCTTTCATACTTACACTTGCATGCTTTATTCGTTTTTCAAATGTTTTGAACTACAATTTCATATCTTTATGTGCATATGTGTGTGTGTGTATATAGCCGTCACTATGAACCTGAAACTGAACGTGAACTGGATGATGAGTTGAGGCAATGTGTTCTGCGACAACGACAACAGCAGCCACTGCAGCAACAACAACCACAACAACAGCAGCAACAACAACTACCACAACAAGACCAGCAACAACAACTACTGCAGCAGCAGCAGCAACAGCCACAACATGACCCTCAGCCACTCCATCCAGAATCAGAATCTTCATCACCAACTCATTCACTTCGAAGTACTGTATCGATTGTGAGGTCGGCGTCACCGATCCCCCAGAATGGTGACCCTCCCCAAGGCTCAAGCCAGGATCCATAATGGACCATTAGTGACGGCGGTGGATCCATTCATTTACGAACGCTTCGATATTGCATTAATCTTGCACCAGATGCACAGTGCCGAATGAATAGAATCACTTCATTCTTACATATAGTTGAAGCAAACCTTATAAGTCTGCTTTTCCGAATGGAGTGTTGGTTGATGTTGTTTATACCAAGTTACATTGTTCTCGGACATTTTGATACGTGCATGGAAAGCGTCGTATGTCAAGCTGGGACAAGTCCACAATACGACCGATTCCAGTAATCAACTATACCAATAATAATTACAATACATTGGTAGTTAAAAACGAGGGATGTATCGTGGTCAAGAGATTGACAAGTTTGTATAAATGTATAGTGCGGTTAATATTGTTGGATCCCGTTTCTAACCATCAAGAATACAAAGACATGATAGAATGATAAAACGGCAAGTGGAAAAAAAAAACAGAAAGAGAATGTGGAGGAAAAAAGGGAAAGGAAGATATCGAGAATCAGAAATAAGGAGCGAAAGAAATAGTAACAATGAGATAAAAAGGAAGAAAGGGCGAAGAGCGGAAAAGTTATTAAAATTAGAAAAATTCATTAATTTAAAAAAAGTAAAAATATGAATACAAAAGCAGACAAGCAAACAAAAACAAAAGTAAATGTAAACGAAAGTAAGCGAACGCAATTTTCCATATAGTGTAATATTTACCTACGATGTAAATTTGAACATAATTGAACTTCTTAATAAACACTTTGAAACTAAATTTACAACGGTTCTATAATCAGGCTAAATCAGCTGCACTACACACAGCATTACCGTAAAATGTTGTTGCCATATTATTATACAGGTCGGTTTTGTGTCAAAGACTAGTAAATCATAAAAATTCATTAAGGATAATACATAACATAGCCGGTTGCGAATATATTTGTCGGCTTGTACGGTATAGCGATGTGACATCGAGCCTTAATTTTTCAGAAATACTCATGCCCCGGGGGGTATCAATATTAGATGACACAACGCTAAAACCCACGGATTATTGTAGAATAATGTTATATAAAAAAGGTATAGAAGGTCATGAAATGAGTACGGTCAAGAGGGAAAATATCTCCTACTATTGTATTAAGGAATTGAAACGGAATGCTGCAGTGGTAGCAATTTAAGAACTTTGAACCAGTATATATGAGGCATAGTTGTATTGTTGTAAAGCATGAATTGGTTTTATCAGAGCTTTCGTCTCTCGTCTCCACGATCCCTTGTTTGGTACACAGATCTCGCTCTTGACTCGAATTAGATAGTAAGCACCTGCATACAAGTATGTATACAGGATATAATGTATAATCAAATGGATTGATAAACGATTTGAGACAATCGCTGCATGGCTCTGCCTCGGGGAAAAAATACCGAGTTATAGGTAGATATATATATAAATGCCGTGGAGATATCGGGAACTGTTCTGAATTAACAGCATACGTTATACATAATTATTGCACAGATAATATTATTAATTACTATGAATCTAACCAAATCATTACATCCGCCGCCATGAAACGGTCAACGATGTAAAACCTCCACACCTATGCAGAGAGCCAAGCTATGTGCTGCACGCAAGGTATTTGGATATGTGTAAAATCTGTGCGTTGTGTACTACAGACTATACATCATTATGCTGTATGCTAGGCGCGTGTAGAATTTATCTATTTCATCGAGTTACCAGCAAATAATAATATTTATTTTTTTTTCTCTCCAATGACAAATCGACCATTGAATGAAGCAGGTGTATGCACAAATGCGACGTAAATAAATAATGTGTTCCACCCGGATCGTTTATAGGTAAAGAGTGGCATAACACCTAAATCTTTCACGATATGTAAATACGCAACTGCTTTCTGTAAATGTCATTATATTATTATGTTTTCAGTTTCGCCTTGACAATGAAAGAATTGTGGTAAATGCCAGTTTTCGTACACAGTTCGCACGCTACGTAGATTTTCAATTTCCATACCTCCTAACTTTCTCTTCGATTCCACGTTCCCTCTCCCCCATTCGATTCTTTCCTGTCATGTTTTGTTCAACTCCTGGTCCCGCTATAAAGTATCGTTGTTAATGATATTCAATTCTGCAGCTCGTTAAAGTAGTTTGGAATATTACGTAGATAGGTGTAATTACCATTTTATTCAATTTTATCTCCAACGAAGGCTAACAATTGCATCCAAAACTGATTTATATGATATGTCTTCATACGAATATATTTCCAAGATGTTGCATTGGAGCTCTATGACACATTGACTTCTTAGTATTCTTCAATTAATTGGTGTAAGTATTATACGAGAATCCGTGTGCTGCATAAGTGATGTGAGACACCATATTTTTAATGACTACATTGCAACTAGGGTGCGTCAGGTGGATAGAACGTACCAAAATATCAGTCTCAAACGTAGTGTTACATCAGAGATATCCATATATCCATCACATACATATTATCGAGTATAATGATAGTAATAATCAAGAGTGTTGGCCTGCTGTGGAATAATTCCTATGTACTGTATGAGATTAAAAAAAAAACGAAACGAATTCGTAGGATTCAATTCAACAAAAGTTTTAAAATTTCTCTATGACCAATGGCGCCAGTTATCATGTGTTCATTGAACATGTCCAAGTTACAAATTGACTGAAAGAGCATTAAATGATTTCCAACACCGTCAAACACTGAAAAAGCTGCGTGATTCGATTAGCTTTTTGATTTTTTGTGAAAATATAATATACACGTATTATTCGTGGGGGTGTCACACACGCGTAATAATTATTAATTTGCATTCTCACACCCATTGCTTACCGACGAAGGACCCAATTTTGCAGTAGCTATGTATAGTAATCGTATAAACATACGATTATATACAGTATATATGTATATACTTTTACCATACTCCGGCAAATCAACAAAGAACACCGTACTTACTACTCTCTACTTCTTCCTTTTCGTAATACAGTAAAATTTATACATGTATATGTATGTATGTATGATATATATTATGTTTATATATATACATATATGTATAAATATACACGTGTATATAAAATCACTCGCAGTTACAGAGTTAGGAGGGGTTTGATTCTGGTAGGTAAGTGCGTGAAGGATTGTGCATCATGATTACGTGGTACCTAGACTTTGCTGTGTGAATAGAAAAAAACCGATGGCGAATAAACAAACAAATTAAAGAATAAAAACAAAAGTATAATATAAAATAGAAATTATTATTGCGCACTTACCACTTTATAATCCTGTACCAATGATATAATAATTATATAAGGTATTGTTATGAAACACCGGAAGAGTGTCGTTTTTCTAATTAATCAAATACATGTGTACATACATAGAAGATATGACATTTTTAAAAAGGAAATAAGAAAATATTGAAATCAATACATAATTATATGAATACACGTTAATATTGTGATAACGCCGATTAACAATATATGTAGTATGATAACCGCGTATTATAGTAATGATAATAACGAGAACAACGACGATAACCATGATGATGATTATGATGATGGCGGTGTTTAGGTTGCACCAATAACTATTCTCACTGATCTACGTATTTGTTATTATGGTTGTCATTGCATGGAGTGGTCTTACTGATTACTATTGTTACTCGTTATTATAATTATTATAGTTATTATTATTATTATTGTATTTATTGCTGACAATGATCCCGTCATCGTTGTTATCAATATTATTATTATTATTACTATTATGATTATTAGTACTACAACTACAACTACAACTACAACTACAACTACTACTCCTCCTCCTCCTCCTAATACTACTATGACGACTATTATGATTATTACTATTAATGAGCGCGTGTTTTAATTGTATAATTAGTTCGGGAAGTTCAAGATTCAAATGTGATTTTTAAGCCACATAGGTAATTGTAACCCTTTTCACTTGGAAATACAACGGAATAATAATAACAATAATAATGAATAACCGAAACACGCGGAAAAATTAAATATAGCCGCGCAAACCATAGTTCATCATTTATTAATTACACGCTCACTTTTGCTGCAGCACATATTGAACATACACATCTACATTACCTACGCGTGAGTCATAAGCTCGTTAGTGAACATTCGTGTATTGGCTCCTTGATGGTCCTGTACATACATGCACAGACGGAGTACTGAAAAACGGACGCGCACTTATTCCTTGTCATAAAATCAAGATCGATGAAAATTTAAATTAACGGGTTAAATTGCTAGAAATCACGGTACTTGAACGTGGACAGAGTTTTTATTTATTAATTCATATTTTCTTTGTTTTAATTTATTTTTAAACTTTCTTATAAAGGACAATTACTTTACGCGATGTGTGATGCGTGTCTGATGAACGTGATTGTAATAATTTTCTATTACCAATTCGGTGAGTGTGATGTCGGCGCTTACAATTACTATTTTACAAAGAATTCAATGTGCATTTGCGACGCGATCTTCTGCATTAAAGTGTATGAAATATGATATACCTAAATTACATCGTAATTTTGGGTCATATCTGTCATTTTTGGAGATCGTTTCAAACGAGACGACTAAGTTAAACTGATCATAGTTGACTTATCTAACTTGTAACTGGAAATTATAATTCGGTAAAGCGAAAGACGTACCTACTTATTTGTTCGAACCGTGGTGCGTTTTATTCATGTAACTAACTTCATTTGAGATAAACGGTTAACTGGATCTCCGAGAAATTGAACCGAAAGCAACGGAATCGAAAGTATTTATTTACAAGGTGTACTTGAATACCATCATTAATTGTGTGCGAATCATATTTAGTATCATCCCTATTTTTCTTACATTACTTTGATCCTACCTTCGATTTTCAATCCTCTCCTTGTTCTTTTCTTCACCTCTTCCTCATTTGCCTTTTACCTCTCCTCGCAAGTAAAAAGAAATGTGTAAAGATAGCAGTGACGTAACTTGTGTAATATTTGTTAATAGCGCATTTATCAACGCATTTTATTTTCCCGTATATAATTACCTATATGGCTGCCCGACGTTACAACTCCTGCAGTATATCTGTCTGTATACACTCATGTCTATTATAGGTATACATATGAACCAATATACATATAAATAGTATAATTTACATACTTATCTAGGGTAGGTATACCTATAACATGAAGTTTTTGCACCGACGCTACCCTCGCGGTGGGCAGCGTGCCATGATCGCAAACGAATTGTGGAGGTTGTGCGCGTCGGCATATGTAACAAGGTTTTACTTCTAAATATGATAAGGAAGGCTATATTTATTTTATAGAAATAAAACCTTAGTGTTTGTGTATTATTTCTAACAAATGTAATAAAATGTTAAATATTACAAATTTTTAAACTTTATTTTGCATGTCATGGAAAGAAAAAAAAATGTTAGCAATTAGGAGAGAAATGATAATTTAGCTATGTAAGGTACAAATTTATCTAGCGAAGAAAATATTGTATTCAATTGGTATAGTCGCATTTTCAGGCGTAACAAGTCGAATGAATATTTAAAAATGTATACATCTGCAGTATCGGAACAATTTTTCCCAAATATATCATAAATTTTTTTTGCTTTATGCTTCCAATCTTTCGGTCAATCGATCATGATCGTGTAGATGACGTTTTTAATTCTGTTGATAATACAAGTCTTCGAACTTTGATATTTTTGCGTAGCTGCAGTCCCGATGCGGTGTGTCTTTTCTTTGGAGAAATTGGTATTTTTTGCTTACGTCAACGTTGAATAGGCCTCACAAACATTTTACGGTTCACCGCAGGCATTTACATATCGTTATATGAAAATTGATGTGTGTTTATCACATGCTTTTAAATACGAACCTATACCTATTGTAAACAAATTAAAAAGGTCATCATCGGGCGGGAATTCTTGCAGTTATTTCGATTATCAATTTACTTTTGTCCGACACAATGCTGTTTTTTTTTTATAGCAATCTTCGATTGTCAATTGATCAGCCCATGTCGCACTATTTCATTGTTATAATGTACATACATTATGCTCTTGATCTGTTTAAATTTTTTCATTCATCTTTTTCAACGACAATACAATACCAATTTGGTATTCATATAATAAAAATGTAATATTCAGATGCGGAAAATATAGTTCAAATAAATTTTACCGTTTCGTTTTTACTAGTTATATGAAAGAGCGACAAGATTTTTATGCAGCATAGTTTATCACACATGTACGTACATGACTGTTGGTATCATATGTAATCGATGTATGTATGTACAGTGAATACACGCATTACGTGATTGTTACACAATTGCTGCGACAAGTCGTCATACTCCTTCATCCCACCGGTATATTTGAAAACGTTTACACAGCAACGGCGACATTATGTATATTCTATGTTGCAACCCGTCATCCATTCTACCCGATAATCGTTGACCTCCCTGTAACGGCGTACGTACACTATTGGTAATAGATAAGCAACATGCTCCCCTCCGATTTCCGTGGTTGGATGGCACGTCTTAAACGCATTATAATAGTCATATAATTACTTGTAAAGAATCAAACGGCCAGCACCGTCGATTGAGTAGAACCACAGTCGGATCAAATCACGATACGGAGAAGAAAGCCACGGAATTATCCAGTGACATGTATGTATCCAGGTATTCCGTGTGTCGCGTAGTTCAATAAAAATCTTTCAAAATTTTTTTTTCCACCTTCGATAATCCGAGATGATCGCGCGCGCGCCTGTGTTTGTATAATGTAAGACGCCGTGTGCGTAATGAAGTTCTTAACTATTAATGGTTTCTGTGTTGAGGTAATTTTTTATTCGTCGAGGTCTCATTATGTACCGGGTGCTGAACTGCGCTGCATAAATGTAACATGTGCAGTATAATCTGTCGCTTGCTTGTATAATCATGGTCATCGAGATTCGGATGAATTTGAGAGGATATATACGAGATGCATTGAGTACTGACATTTCACAATACTATACAAAATTAATTTCACGGATGCTTAAATGTGTACAGAGTGTGGGAAAAAATGGCTGGGAAACTGGTATGCATTGAAGACTACGAGAGAGAAGCTTTGAAGAGATTGCCGTCGATCGTGCGTGACTACTACAAAAGTGGTGCTGGAGAAGAATTTACCCTTAGGTTGAACGTCGACGCATTTCAAAAGTAAGTCACTGGATTATGTATATCTTTGTCAAAGTACCGATCGTATGTATGAAATGGTGGTAAAATTTCATCCACACTGTACAACGTACACTTGCATTGGTCGTAACTACGCATGATGAAAATTATGATAACACACCGGATGAATTAGGCCATAATTTTTTGGAACGATTATTTGAAGTATGTTGAATAAGAATCGGAGGGAAATTTAATTCTTATTGGGTTTCCCCCAGATTCTACATATTTGATCGAAGCTTCACGAGCCGTGCAACTGATTTCATTTCGCCAATACGGCCACGCGTCTGCATCTTACGTAATATTTTTCTGTAGATGTACATACCTATATTTCAGTAATAGATCGCGATTTTCTGCAGGTACCGAATTAAGCCAAGAGTATTGGTAAATGTCGCAAATCGTGATATAAGTACTGTGGTACTGGGACACAAGGTTTCTATGCCTTTGGGGGTTTCACCAACGGCTATGCAACGGATGGCGCATCCAGACGGAGAATGCGCAAACGTCAGGGGTGAGTTTTATTGGTTCAATTCGCAGGTACGGCAGTAATTGATCATTGTATATGCTTTGTGTTTTATCGTCCTGCAACCGTGTCTATGAGTCGTAATTATTATTATGTGCCAATAAGTGCCATCCATTCATTTATTTACATTTAGATACCGCTGACTTCGATAACGAGTGTTGCATTTTTATACGAAAGACGTTGAAAGCTGTCAATTCAAATTGTGCTCACTGCACCGCCATCGGTGCAATCGCTGCAGAAAATGATCAATTTTCAAATTTTATGCAATCAATTTGAGTCTGAAACCTTATTTCTTGATATGGAAATATAATTGGTAATTTTGTATATATCATAATCTTCTTTCATTGTTGATAGAGGTATGCTTGTATAACTCGTTCAATTTAATTGTTCTCATCTCGATGTAAACAAAGCTATCTTATAGGTATAAAAATATTGGTCAGCTCCTCGGTTAAGTTGCTTGAAAGCAAAGGCACGGAAAATAACGGGTTTTCATTTTTTCGTGACCCTGAACGATATTTATTATACGAAGAAAAGTAATGGGTCTCCAGTAATATTGAAAGCGTGTCATAAAAACCCGTAACGTAATAGGAAGATAAAAGAAAATGCATCACTATCGGCACAAAACGTAAAATTTTTATTAAATCGTAACATGTAAGAATCTATTGACTCTTGACGACAATCGTGTACATATAAAAATAATTGCAATCACTTTATTGACATAATTTACTCACCAGGATTGAAAGTTAAACTTTCTTATTTAAATATAATGACACACATACGTATTTTTAGGAACACCTAGATGTATAATACGATTTTCCTAAGCTGATTGTAACGCGTTTGGTTTCTAACTCATATTTATCATCCATCCAATGTTTTTTTTTTTTTTTTATTTGTTTTATCAAGACTTACAGCTTGAATTCGTTCACTCAAAGAACTTTCTACGTTGTTACATAATCTCAAAGATAAATCAAATAGCAAGGCACTATTCAAAAACTATCTACATCTTCAACAATATATCGTTTTCACGAGAATTGTGAAGGGTGATATGTTTTTTCTGCGCCTTATTGCACCATATTTCCAACATACCTATACATGTAATAGATACGTAGAAATTTTATGAAATGTCATACATACGTTAACTTACAGTGAAAATTTTACTAATACATACGTAGGCAAAACCACTCGTAAGGATACGGGGTTAACTGATTAATAGATATAGTATACATATTATACCCTTGACCCGCGCGAAACTACTGTCAATAAATATTTAGTGAAAAATCAACGATATAGCCGCGCACCTCTGGTACAATTGGGGGTAATTGAGCATGTGTTATATACGTATGTACACATAATTGTGATTGATTAATAAAATTCAAAATCACTTTACATTTAACGATTTCAACGCTAACGCGATGCTTCGTCATCGCGTTATTTGTTGTACTGTTTGGAAATGAAACGCTCGTAAACCAATACAATGTCACGCGAAAAATATGAAGCAATGTTTTGCAGATTAAAAAAGTGTTATCTTCATCTCTTGCATAGAACGTCACGTAGTTGCAAACGTATTCAAAGATTTCACCTGTTTATATATACATATAAACACGCAGGTGGCCTGTATTTATACAGCTCATTGTCAGTATACTAATGTTTATGTTCCATGTATAGCCAACTGCGCATTCCTACATTATCATTTTTACGACAAACCAGTGTGACTATTTTGACACCAAGGTCTATTGTATAGGATTCTCAACTTCGTATCAAACATGAAAATTGTTCATTGTTATCAGCGTCAATTGCTTCCTTTAGGACCCGAATTTTCCCAATTGTTCATAGCCTTCATATCGACGGTCTCAATTCGCCACTTTTGGGTCGATGCCGAAGCGTCGCACGTTGTAACTAACACCTTTTTTCTGGCAGGGTCCAGGTCCATGCACCTGTTGTTGTACCCGTGGACGAGCCACTGTTTCCCGACGTCGTAGCGCCACAATTGATTTCCTTGCTTCCCGTGGCAAGGGTAGAGAGTAACGGGGGCCTTTCCGTCGCCCCGCGAAACGTCCAGACAGTCGGTTTTCCCCTTCGGGCGTATATCTTTGTGCCACGTTAACCGGAACTCCTGTTCACCGGCCAACTTGGCGTTGTCCTTTTTGCAAAAGTCAACGGCAATATCCTCGTCCCGGTGCTTGTTCTTCGAATCGAGGCACAACTCCGGGGCTCCAATGTTCCTTATCTCCCCGTAGGCAAAATCATCAGGTTCGATGGGTGGATAGACGTCGGCGAGGTCAAACGCGACCGTCTCCATGAACCACTTGAACGACTTGCAGCCGAGTTTAGATCTGAGAGCCCGTTGTTCGGTTAAATTCCCGGGATCCAGGGACCGCAGGTGCGGCTTACGGCGGTATATATACTCCGCGTACTCGTCCATCCAAACCTCGGCAACGCGCTTGTAATTCTTTCCCAGAAAGTCGCCGCGACCGGGATTCGGAAAGGGTGGAAATTTGCGGTAAATGTGACCTACCCGCGAGCACGGGGCGTCGTACATCCGTCCCCCGCATTGCCAGATCTTGAAGGACAACTCGTATTGTTCGCCGCCCCAAATATCGAGCCCGGTATCGTACCCCCCAAGTTCCCAGAAGAACTTGGCACTCATCGCGAAGAGTCCCCCGGCCATCACGGGGCTCTCGAACGGTTCGGTCGGGTGCTTCGCGCTCTCAGGTAGCAGTGGTAGCCGCTTATAGTAAAGCTCCCAGTCGAAGGCGCCCCGGGCCCCCTCGTCCTGGGCCCGGTACTCGAATGTCTCGAAGGCGATCACGTCTATGAACGGACAGACGCAAACCCTATAGTCGAGGGCGATGGGCTCGAGCAGCGGGGGTAGCCAGTTGACGTTGGCCTCGGTGTGGGAATCGAGGAACACGAGGACCTTGGCCGTCGCGGCCTTGGCACCGGCCAGCCTGCCCCGTATCAGACCCGACCTCGATGGCAGTCTGATAACTTTGACCTTTGGCAGATTTGCGGCCACATATCTGTCCAGTTCACCGGCCAGCTCTGGTTTCGTGCTCGCGTCGTCGACCAATATTATTTCCTGCAAAAGCGAGGCTGGCGAACGATTTACGACGCTCCAGCAGGTTCGCATGAGTGTGCTGAGATGCTCGTTGTGGAACGAGACTATTACCGAGACTGGATCGAGGTTCTTTAGGTACTTCTTCGCCTTGCATCCGGTGTTCCGGATGTCCGGGACCGAACGGTTCAACGATATTTTGTCGCTCAGTGCAGCGTTGAATCCGTTCACTTTGTACAGCGATGCCTTCACCACGTCGTCGCTTCCCGATAGAGATGCGGGCAGCCCGTGTTCTCCCAGGCCAACCCTCTTCTTCTCTTGCAATATTTGCTCGTAGTCGTGCCAGTCGATCTTAACGTTCTCTTCGACAACATCCTGCTGCGGAAAAAGTACAAAAAAAAATTCAACATGTTAGGTTCGTACGTATGTTGGGAGGGATTGATAAACGGGAAAAGAGTAGATCTGATTTGACTTTATATACACTAATCTTTTTTTACTATCAATTTTTCTGCATCCGGTCTAATTCGGTTCTATATTGCCAGAGTAAACGTAGTCAAACACGAAGGAAGTTTGCATTTATTCATTCTATTACGGTCTCTATACTCAATTCCCAAAATTCATGATGACATGTAAATGTAAGATATCAAGCAAAACTACGAGTTTTTATGAAGTATCTAATTTTAAGCTTGTAAATGAGAATTAGTCTCAATATCATATAATTGATGGATACTTTGTAAGCATTATGAAATTGTAACAAGTAATAATGCTCACCATTCCTCGCTCGTTGTCATCGCTTTGGCCGCGAGCTGCGAGTGCAGAACCCCCAATAAGCTCATCGGGATGGGGAAGAAATTCGCGTTTATCACTACCTACAACCCTACGATCGTGAACAAGGTCCTTAAGGGGTAAAGATTCGGTGCGAAACTGTGGATGTCGTACGTATCGGAATACGACGACGGTGAGGAAGATCGTGACTAATGCAAGGAAGAGGAATTTAACCAGACTCACTATGTTGCGTCGCATCGTGTCTCGGACATGTCGTTCGAACCGTTTCTGAACGTTATTTAAATGTTCCAAGATACGACTTGGTGATATAAACTTCCTGTCAGGCAGTCCACGTGTCTCTCCCGTCGCACCCCTCCCCCACCCGGGCACTCGCGCCTCTTCGCGGTCTTACGATATCTTATTACTTCGGCCTATCACTCCGAAAATACTAATCACTATCTCGACAAAGGAACTCCCTGTCGTTGACCTCTTCGTTTTGGTTGTCAATTGCCGGCCGTCACCGACGTACCGCAATTCCGTAAACAATCTTATTTCGCTTACACCATATACGCATATATTTAAGAACTGTGCGTCAATTATTCGGCTCAAAACTAGTACCACAGACGCTCAGGCTCGTTTACAGCAAATTTAAAATAAATGTACACTATTGTCGGTCGCATAACCTATAAGAGGCATATTTGGCAGGATCACCGACGTGAGTTTCTTTCTGAACCATGGGCGCACTTTATAATGAAAATACCGCACGCGATGATCGACAAAGGTTGGCCAATCAGCGAGCTGGTTTCTAGCATGCTCGAGCGAAACGCAGCGCTCTGATTGGCCGATATTCGGCATCGAGTGTCGCTTGCAGTTTGACAAAACAATCATACAAAAAAACCCTAGATATCATATGGCCGTGCGGCAAGGGGAAAAACGTAAGGAGAGGTTAGGGAGATGGAAGATGTGTGAAATGTCACACACAACACTTCGTGCTAGTAATTTTACATGTTTTACTAATTTGAAATGTTTGGTCTATTTTTTTCACGTAGCCGCTGCTGCTGCGGGGACAATATTCATTCTGTCGACTCTATCGACGAGCAGTATAGAAGAAGTTGCCGAGGCAGCTCCGAAAGCAGTAAAATGGTTTCAGCTTTACGTTTACAAAGATCGGAATGTCACTGTTAATCTGGTGCGAAGAGCTGAGGCTGCAGGATTCAAAGCCCTCGTTCTTACGGTCGACACACCAATGTTTGGTGAAAGAAGAGCTGATCGTCGAAACAAATTTTCTCTCCCTAATCATCTAAGGTTATGTGACGATTATTCAGTGAGATTTCTCGTAAAATCAAGCCATAAGTTTGAACAAAATCTATAATTAGCAACCACATATACTTTTCGATCTATATTGGCTGATCTCTTCTGAAAAAGAATGGATGTGATCAGCAATGCACAATTGAAATGTAGGCAAACTTTGTCTTGACTTTTTTCATTTTTAAATTTATTTCAATTTAAATCGCATTGTTGTATATGATATTTTTCTTAGTTTGTTATAAATATATAGCGCCGGAGTTGGTAATCCTATTCCATTAGCTAGATTAGCTCCACACAAGTATTTTGAAACGGCAAAGTATGCACAATAAAAATCTGGAGTACTCAGCAAAATTTTACCAAATCGAGAGATATATCTATATATATTCGGGTCACATTAGTTTTACTTGAGCCTTAACTAATCCCCATTTTGAAAACACATTTTCCTTTTCCAGACTGGCCAATTTCGTAGGAATAAAATCAGATAAAATCAATTCTGCTGACCAAGAATCAGGACTATCTGAGTACAGTTTGAGTCTGTTTGATGCTTCATTATCTTGGGAAGATGTTGACTGGTTAAGAAGGTCAGTTAGTCGACGCATGAATTCGTTATGCTTGCTTCTCAACAGTCAATTATCTCAACTATTTATTGCTGTACTAATGCATACATGTACATACATACCTAATACATTTGACGTGTAAATTATTCATGGACGTTCTTCTTTATTTCTAGCATCACCCATTTGCCAATTGTGTTGAAAGGTGTGCTCACGGCCGAGGATGCAATTCTGGGACTAGAACACGGAGCAAGCGCGATATTGGTTTCTAATCACGGGGCGCGGCAAATCGACGGAGCTCCAGCATCGGTCGGTGTTGATGCTTTTTCTTTAATCACGATTAACGACCAACGAGTTAGCTAATCGATTTCACATTTGCCGCTAACCTCATTAAAAAATGAATAATATAATAACCGTGTTATCGTAATCTTCAACAGATCGAGGCGTTGCCGGAAATTGTAAAAGCTGTGGGAAGCAAAGCCGAGGTGTATTTGGACGGCGGCGTTAGGCAAGGAATCGACGTATTCAAAGCACTCGCACTCGGCGCTAAAATGGTAAATTAAATCGCCAGGACACCGGCTAAAATGCATTTTTAACAAATACATATCATCGCTTCATTCGCGTTGTTTTCAGGTATTCGTCGGTCGTCCCATGTTGTGGGGTCTTACGTGTAACGGCGAAGAAGGGGCGAGTTCCGTACTAGACATACTTAGATCAGAAATCGATAAGGCCTACGCGCTTTCAGGTACGATATCGACGGGTCCTTTGATTGTAATACTTTGTTCTTTTTTTGCCATCCCATTAATTATATTTATATATAACTTTCAGGTTGCGCAAAGACGAGGGATATAAAACCATCCATGGTTGTTCACGAATCTGTATATAGTCGACTTTAAAAAAAAACTTTACTCATATCCCTGCTATATCCTTCAAGGTGAACAGTACAATTAGCTGTGGCCATGGATCTATATGAAATTCGTGAGACAAAAGGCGTTTCAAAGAAATATACGTAAGTCGAAGGCGTATCTAGTTTAGTACGTCATACAACAAGAAGTACTTGATTTTATTGAAATATATTATTAGAAACGATACTTCCTCTGTTTTCATCACTAGCCGTAATTCAATAAGTTTTATGCGGTACACATTAATATTTACCTTCTGCTTTAAGTATTCCTGCAACGCGTAGTCGTCGCATATAAAATTCGAATAATCAAAGGTAGATCGTGATTAACTCACCCACGCGCATACTAAAGTGAATGATCGGTTGTTGAAACTATATACTTGATTTGACGATGGAAGTTCGAAAACTAAGAAAATCTTTAAAATGCTAAGGGTGCGTTCCGAAACTGGCTAGCAGTGTTAAAAACCCCCTAGGACAGAGGCAGAGCTAGTTACGAACTCGGCTGCGCAAAAGTGATAAAATCTTGCTGTCAGCACTAGGAGCTAATTTCAGAATGCATCCTAAGTATTGTGGAAATAGTATTTTTTTTAAACTGAAGCTAGATAATTCGACCCGATTGATAGCGTCACCTTCGCCTAAAGGCTAGCAACCAAAGTAACATCTGTGTCGCGCTGGTAAACTTTTCCTCGCAAATACACATCATTGCTGTAAACTAGAGGAAAACGGTAAGCATATTGAAGAGATAGACTGGGTCATCGGTACGCAGGAAGACATCATGAGTAAAAAACATGCAATAAAATAATTATAAGCTACGAGTAGGTGTAGAAACACTGGCTTATTGGTTCGGCGTACGGCTTCGGGGTGGCGCGCGCAGACCTCGTCGTTCCGTCTTGACATTTCGGCCGAGTATGTTTTGACTGCGCAGCCGCCAGCTCAGTCGTTGTCGACATTTCGACAATGTCGGGTGCTATGAGGAGTGTTTAGTGAACGACATTACCACTCGCGGGGTTCGTCGTTCGTTCCTCGATTCCGTCGGTGCTACTATTTACACGGGAATAAATGAAAACACGGCTCTGACGTAGATATCGCGATAACCGGGAATCCCCGAATTCCTATAATTGTGCTCGACGCGATTTGGTGCTCCGAAGAGACAGAAGACAGGAGATTGATTCTTGGAGGGTGGAAAAGAGCGAGATTATCGTCAATGTACGTCTCCGTCGACGTTGTCGCTGGTCTCGCTCCCGTTCTTATTCCCGTGAAACCAGATCGTTCCGAATGTTTTTATATGTCACGGTGCCGGATGCTGCAGGATTATTTATAGCCGTAAACGTACCGGTCTTCGGGTAACGCACGATTTCGCTGCTTAAAAATTAGGCTCCTCGATGAACGTTATTATTATTCCCCGTACAACGCGTAAGGTGCTCTCGCTGTCTGTGTGGTGCTCGTTTTCGGCAGTGGGTGACCCGATGTTTATCCAGAGTCCGTGACCGGAGGCGTGAATCGTCCTGTGCACCGATCTGCAACTCGAGCTGGTGAGTCTCGCCCTGCCCCGTTCCTTTCATTATAATTTATTTATCGATAGTCTCGGCGCCTGACACGTCGTGGTAAACTAAAATAACTCATCCCCGATATCTCGGAGGGCTGCATCTGCGATCGATATGCTTATACACGCCTATTATAATCGTGGAGAATCGATATAACCACAACTGCACGTAGCTACTTTAGATGTAAACATGCTATTGGTCATGTTTTCATGCTAAATCCCATTTCCATTCCGTGTCTCTAAACTCTCAATTTATATCTACGCATATTGCAGATTGTCTTCCGTGCCAAGCTGCAAGTTTGAATTTCATACACCATCGAAATGTTCGCGTTAGCTGAAGATGCAATTGCACTACGCAGCGCCTGATACGTATACATCCGAGATTTCGAACCTCGAGCGGGAATGATATCATTATTAATTTCATGCAACATACGATGTTATGTATAATGCGCTTATTATAACATTTACATAACATTTTTACATGCTTACGCTCTTGTTACCGCGTGTATCTACCTTGTCAGCGAATGTCCGTTCCGTGGGCGTTACGAGCTGCGTTCATCCGATTAAGTGATACAGGATTTGGTCAACGGGTATCTTGGATCTTTAACCTGTTACTTTCATCACAGCTGATATGCACGCTTGATACCAACATGGCACAAGATTCGCTCCACTATAGCGGTGACTTTTTTTATTCAGACACACCGGCTGCACTGACTGTATTTTGTAATCCATTTTTCGTAACAGGATTCGGCGCTCAAAGACGAAAATGTCTCCAGTGCATCCCAAGCGGAGTGGCTAATATAATACAAAATCTGCGAATTTGGTCATTTCGATGCAACTGTGTACTGCTCGCAGCTATCTTTGATCGATAAACCAAAACCTTCACGAAACGTGGCCCTTTAATCTGTACGAATGAATTGTTGTGTCTGGTCTGAAGAAAATTGGAGTTTACAAAAAAATGATTTCTCACAACGTGATTGACAATCAGCTTGCACGTTTCGTAGCATTTCCCTGTTCACGCGCCAACTGCCTATCATACAGGCTTTCCTGATTAATTGAACTTCTTTGTTGTTTCGCGTGCAGCCGGTGTAATAGACCTCCTACGTAAGGAGAGAAATATGCAGCTGACAGTCTGCGATACAATCGTTCTCGATGATTGCGTGCGTTTGTGTCCTTCATTGACTGGCTGTGTCTAGGTCCCTTGACAGGTTTGGTCTCCGCGTGATCCCCACCTTAGCTTCTTTCCATTGCAAGGGTCAAATGTTGCGGTATTGTCCCGTTACTAAATCCCGTTTATAATTTGTTAATTTTTCAACCATGTAATTATTTTGGAGATTCCAAGCACGTAGCTTGGAACGTTTTTCTCGATTGTGAAACGTTCGCATTTTTATCGCTTTAATGTTGCAGGCTGGCATCTTGTTCAACTATAGCGGTAATCGTATAATAGGCTTACTCGAATATGAATTAATTTAATCAGATAACGTACAAAACAAAAATAAATCAGTCGATTCGGGATCTTAAAGACGTCGAAGTCAGAGATCAAGATTTGCCCATCAATTCGCATCGATTAGAATTATTCAATTCGTTTAGGTCGAACAGGGTGAATGCGTAGGATATCAGTGAGGAATTAATCATGGGTACTTTATGTGAGTTCTATTCAGTGCTCATTGGGTATCCGAGATAGGATTATTCGTATACCTACTGGAATATACTTACACCTTTATGTACAACTTACGAGCAAAAGCTGGCATCGTCGCTTCTCTCGCTTTGATCCCTTTTTTCATTCGTCTCGTTGTTCGTACAGTCCCCTAAGTATATATTCTTTTTCCTTTAGGTCACTAGCTATTCTAGGATCACCCAGCCACCGAGCGCGTTGGTCATATACTCATGTGCATGTACCTTATGTATGTATGTCATGTATCTATGCAGCGTACAACGTAGACTCCAACGTTCTTGTCGAAGTTTGGCCAAATATACATGCAGAAATGATGTTTAAAAAATTTTAATTGTTGAATGTCTGAATATCAGGATGTCCAATTGTCTAAACTCGACGAATTTTCGAATTTCTACTGATCACAACGTGACAATTGAAGAAATTCGTTTACAGTGAAACAACGAGAGAAATGAGGGCACGATTTTGAAATTATCACGAACACGGAAACGGATGTGTGGAGTCCGTTTGTAGATAATACCTTTCTTATCAGGAGCTCTACACGAAGAGATGCGAAGTCTAGAAAAAATCGCAAGAGTCGAGATCTAGAAATTCATTTATCCTGTGTGAAAGAGTCGAGGAGACGGGCAAATAACCAATGAGCATTACTGCTTTGCAGCATCATCTTACATATTTAATGCTAGTATTGTACATGATAGTTTTGATCGAGCGTCAATAAATTAAATATCATCAATAACATAGTTAAAATCTCCAAAAACGGTTCAGGTTAGTTGTGAGTGTTCAATGAGACACGTCACATCGAATAAATACAAAATCGAAAACAAGTATCAGGATTATAAATTTCAACCTTAGGTATAACCTTCACAAAGTTTTGTTAGTTAATTTGGTAATTACCTATTATTAACACGATTAAATATCATTCTGCAGCTTGATTTAAAATACATTATTTCGAGGATAATTACTTCTCAATAAATAGTGCTGGTTTAATCGTGCTCTGTAACGGAACATCATTAAATTTAACCCCTTGCCAATTTTGAAAAGTGCATCGTAAACCACATTCGAGACTAAATTTAGCCACTTGATTTACGCAGCTTTGCCGGAGTCATAGACTAAAACACAGTTAATTTTCATTGAATTTTCGTTTCATCTTTGGTCAGCTGCTCGCTAACTCTAGACGGAAATTTCATAAACATTTAAAACCAAACTTTATAGAGTTATTTTATCAGCGTTGTAGTCCGTCGTGGAACTGCACACCGCACCCTTCCAAAAATATGTACTGCATTCGTGCAGTCTGCAATGGTGTGAAATTTAGATATAGGTATACAAAGTAGCACTTGTTATAAAATTCCAAAAGTGAGACACTGCAAATATTTACGAGATTTTTGTTAGACAGACTTCTCAAGTTGCAGCCTTTGATTTTAACCGTCGAGCCGAATGCATTTTCCTGTTGCCTTTTCTCTCATGCTCTACCTTTTCGACGAAGTGTGCATGCGGTGGAGGGTTTACAGACTTATACACGAAACGGTTCGAGCAAACCGCGATAATTTTCTTCATGACATTCCCGAGTCATGTATAATTTTATACCGTATGCTTATTTTACACGTAATTCGAGAGACTGAGAATTTATGTAAATATGCAACAACGTACCACCTGTAATATCGTATTCGACGGCCCTCAATGCAAATCATGCGAGCAGAGAACCGGCCCTGGAATTTGAGGTTCAACGGCCCTCGCGTCTAGGTACGAATCTTCATTACATATTTCACATCGAAACCTGATGGGTATAAGACAAATCGCATATTTGATGAGCCTTAAAAATTATTATCGATTCCGTGCCGCAGATGCTTTGGATTTGACAAACAACCGTCTTCGCTCGCTCAGACATGATCTGTGCGAAACACTTTCGCTGTTCGATGTATGTTTGCACTAGGTATTCGGCTGGTACTTAAGGCTGGTTCCTTACGCACGAGCGCACAGCCTAGGCTGAGATGTTTTTGTACCGTCGCGGCGCCCAGAGAAACATCGCGTCGCGACGTCGCAACGCTCACTACTTGCATTGATCCGCTCGGTCACTCTCACTTGCGGTGCGTTCCTTGCGTTTTATTCTTGCCTGCAAGGATTTTCTCACAATTAAATTGCGACGTTTTATCGTGGCTTTCTGTGCGTACGACCACTTCGTTATCAGTCATCGCATCGTCATTTGTCGCCGTTCTTCCGAATATTCATTACGTTCACCACGCAGCGTGGCCATGGCAGCAGAAATTCTGAAAATGTTTGGAGAATTTTAATTAATTTAGTTATTAAGTAGCAAATGGGACAAGCCCATATGCATTAAATCGATACATCAAAATAACCATCATCGTTATCACAATATGCATATATGAATGTATTTAGTTAACATGTTAGTATTTTTGTTGTATTACGTGTTCACAGTTTTTGATGACATGGAAAGTAGAAATGAATTATCACGTCGAACTTTTTAATTCCTTCGTTCGCGTTCGTTACTCAGATTGTGGCAGTTGTTTTGGCATTTGAACGTTGTAATAATGTCAAAAAGATTTCCGTAAATTGAAATGCATTAAATTGAGTGTTAGGGTCGAGCCTGTGAGTACGTAAAAAAAACAAAATTCAAAACACATTGAACAAAATTTATTTATCGTTAAACTGACGCTAAGAATACGACAAAGTCGTTAATCAGTTATAAAATTAGTGATCTTGACAACCCGGTCGGCCGCGTTACTTTTGCCGTGGGAGCGCGCAGAGCGCAGCAGCATCTGGTGGCCATCCGGCGTAACAGTAGCAAATTATGGTTTTATCATATCATATCGATGAAACAACGGACACCAGATATAAGTTGTAATTTGAAAAATTGGCAAATTTCTGTAGAATTCACCTCTTGGCGAATATATAAAAATAATTGAGATGCGGAATAATTGACTTTGATTTCAAGCCTAATGTATAAAAAATGATGATGAAGAAACGTGTAATTGGCAAGAGCGAATGTACGAGTTGAAATAACGAGTGTGGCGCACGTACGTGAGACGGGGGCGTGGGAGAGCAGCGCGTGTTCTTAACCTTTCTCAATTGAAATTCGAAATCTTTACGTCGATTTCCCGCGCGTTCGTTTTGTCGAGCGCGAGCGCCGCTCGCCTTGCATTACCAAATATGGCGGCTCGCGTTATTCTTGGATAACCGAACGCACCCGAATACCGCCGGAATCGGCCGAAGAAACGGTAAATCATTTCGACCGGGCGACACTATCTTCTTCTTCCTCTTATTCTGCTCTTTCTCCTTCACCATCTCCTCCACCGCGGTCCTTCACGTATTAGACATATACCTCGACGACTCTCTGTCTATTTGCCCCACTATCCATTTGTCTATCCGAACGACGCCGAATGAGGCACGCGCCTTTCCTCCGTTCTGTCTTCACCGTTCGTTATTTTCTTCTCTCGTACACACGTTGTATTATACATATTATATACAGTATGTATACGTATGTAATACCAATGGCGAAGCCGGCATCAATCCCCATAATGTATAACAAAGGATCTTATTCCTTCGTTTCTATCCCGTTCTTTATTTTTATCTCCCCCCCCCCCCCAACCCTTTCGCCCATTTCTGTATTTACTCAGTGTTGGACTCATTTTTATGAACATAATACCTCTCCCGCAAATGTAAGCCGATGAAATTCGGGTCGTAAAAATTCACGAAAATCTCTTAGGTGTACGTATGGATGAAATTCGATTTAATGCATTTTGTTTGAAATTCACGATGAAATATGTGTAATAATAGTAGGTTATACGCATTGACTGTAGAGGAAAAGTTGATAGCTTCCCGTCACGAGTAATCGTGAAAGTAAATTATCAGCTGTATCGTTTTGAATTTTTAACAACTTTCAATATCTGTATTTCAATAAACATTTTTTCAAGCTGTAAAAATAATCTTGATTATTTATTTTCTTTTTTTTTTTTTTATTTCCCATCATGTTCACGATATTGGGTTTCGCAATTTTAGCCAATATGCGTTACGTGTAAATCGAACCGTTCATCTGACGCAGATAAACTCTTTTGAAAAACAAATGAATTTCAATTTAATGACTCAGAATTTTATTTATAATTCACATCAAAATTTTACAAGAAAAATCACTATTTTACAACTTTATAATAATTTTTAAGTAGTTAATTTTACAAATTACGACTATATTGATTCTTCATTACGCTTTAGCGAACTTCAGACAATCCTAGACTTCTTACTTAACGATTTGTCATAAAACCACATAATTGCGTTGACCTCACGAACATCAACATATTTATACAAAAATTACTGCATTTACACTTATCTGACAACGAGTTGTCTCGACGGGAAGTTGTTCGCTCATCGCAATATCGTCTTATACGGTTAATTATCATGAAACTGAAGCTAGCAGCAAAACGTGTTAAACTATTTGGAAATAGAAAAATGTAGTTCAATTTTATTCTCATAATTGTATGAACGTATCGGGGGTTCAAGGTATTTCACAAAATTTTGATTTTCGAACTTCATTGCCTTATGCGAATGAATATTGGACCGTTTGCCTGCCAATTCTGGTTGCTAGCTTTAAATTCCTCAGACTGATCGTGGTATTATCGCCATTTCTAAATGCCCTCAAAGGCGCAAAAAAATGTCGAAGCATTAATTGAAATATGTGATATGATATTTTTAAGACGCGCGGATGAGCGGTGCAGGCCGGATGCGGACAGAGGCGTGGCGTGAAAAGATTATTAAACCCTGCATCGTAGCGAGCGGGATTCACCGGCTCGTATACATATATACATAGAATATAGGCGGTACTGGGGAACGTCTAATGTCATCTTAACATCAATTACGGCTGTAATTAATTTAGTACCGTACCTAATATAAACTCCGTTGAATTAAGGTCAGAGCGTCGCGTCAGCTTAACACCATTCGTGAATTTCGCGTTTATTCTGTAACCGCGATATTTAACATCTTTTGACACCCTGGACGTTGCATATCACGTGCTTTAACACTAGTGGGTTCCTACACCGCATTGGGTACATTGCACTTGTGCACAAACGCGCATTGCATATTAATACGCGTACCAACTTGAATAAAAAAAGGAAGGAAAACAAACAAATTGCTAGAGATTGTATCTTATCAACGATAATTTCTCGCAGTTGTGCCGACTAAGGGTGTCTTTAGAAATTATTATTTTATCTTTTCAGATCTTCCTCTCTCCTACGGCGTTTTAGAACTGCCATATAGTTTCGGAACGCAGCCTATAAATTTGATACTTCTCAAAGGAGTGAAGAAGAGATGTTCAAAGTGTAGTAGAGCAAATAAAGAACATAACTCGTTTGCGAGACATTGGTGAAAAATTTATCTGACGCAATTCGACAACCACGTTCTTGTGTGATTGTCATGTATTGTGTACTCAGGTTGCGGTTGCCTTTGCAAGACTCGTCCGCGCACGAATAGACATGGCATAATATAGGTCTTTAAAAGTACAATCGTTATCCAATTCGTCGAACGACGACGACTATACATGTACCTATAACATTTTATAGGCCAGCCGTATATGAATGTATACGTCATGTATTTACTACATAGGTATATGTACGCTGCATCTGTGCACCATGGATAACTTGGAATAAGATTTCTCGTAAGAACGATTAATTTCCTGCAGAATATTTGTTTTCACTACGGATAAATTCGGAGTGTATGTATGTATGTATGTATTTACAATGTTTAGAGTTTATAAAGATTTTTGATGGATATGTCCGAAAACTGTAAGCCGACGATATTAATCTGCAGTTAATTTCTCGATTAACACGACATCCTTATTTTAGGCATAGATATAACGTGCGTAACTTGATACATGCACATATACCTATGAAATGATTTTAAGGAACCTAGAAACATAGTATAGTGCTATTAAACTTGTCCTTGTCTAAACAAACTTCTCCTTGCATTGGACTGCATTTATTTTTTTATTACTCTGTGTTCTCGCGATTCAAGCAAAGTGCATGTCAGCATGTTGTGAAAAAATTTCAAACGTAATTAAATATTCTTTTCAACATCTCGGTATTAAGTTATCCTTCGACTTGGTTGTGATCTATATTTTAGAAACGACGTAACGATGATTCCATGTACATAGAATTTCACGATGTCGTGACCGCAGGTCATTTCGAATAATTACATAATACGAGTCATTCGTAATGACGACAAAATACATATTATTACCTAAACTATTTCGATGAAATGTAATTATTTATACTACCTATAATATTTCCCACGGCTTGCATTACCATTTGTGATTACGAAAATTACAGTATAAAGTATACGTTTAACTCTAGCAGAGATTATCTCTAGTATATAAGGATGTACGATTTGTTCAGTGATACGAGATTCTGGGGCATGCGATGGTTCCGCTTTTCTCTTCCTCCTCATCGCCTATTTCCGCATCCCGTTCGCCTGTACAGTGTACGGCTATTATTCCTATTCGCATCTCTTCTCTCCTATCCATTTCACTTTAGATTTCTCTCCTTCATCCGACCGCCTGGTGGTGTCTACCACATCTCTCTCTTTCTCTCTCTCTCTCATTGTATACATAGGGCATACCGTGCGGCATGGCATCCCCTGCGTACCTATATTAAGACATTCAGGGGGAAATGAAACGGTCGGAGCTAAATACAGCTTAACTCCCGAACTTCCAACGACAGAAAAGCGAGATGACGATGGTGCTGGCAATCTTCTATGCCTCTGCACCATTTGTACAGGGTGTGTCCCAGATACGTGGGATTCAGTTTGTGTGGAATTTGTGTTCTCAAATATCGTCGTAAGGTGTCGAACCGGCGACTCGTCAAGTTACGAGGCTTTGCTACAAATTTACAGCCGCAGTGATTAAAAAGTAGATAACTGCAACCGTTCGAACGTCATTGCAAATGATTTGTATAAAATTTTAATTATTATCACTGAGAGAAAAAAAGTCGTTGAATCAACTAAATGTGCGGTCACGAGTGGCGAAATGAATATATATATATATACATATATTAGGGTGTTTCAAAAAAAGACGAATTTTTTTTTCTTATGGTGTCCAAAAACTGATAGTATAACTAAAAACAAAAATTTTGGCTCTTAATATCAATAGTAAGGTTTGCCTCTATCCATTTCTCTATTTTCCATTAAAATAACACAGGAAAATTTTTTTTTTATTTTCGAATTTTTATTACTTTTGAACGGTTCGTTGTAACAACAATCTGAAAAAAGAGATTTGTAGGAAATTTCACGCTCTACAAAAAACGTTCGAGGATCAAAGTTCCTCAGATCAACCGTTTCAAAGATATCAGCGATCAAAAATAACACTAATCAAAAATTTCAAATATTTTCCAATAAAACTGCAAAAAAATATCATATGCCATATTTATATTATTTTTTACGTAAAATTACTTTAATTCTGTTAACCTGAGCATGTAAACTTTTTTCTTTTCTAATTAATTCAATACTCAACACACAAAAAGCACATTCATGATCGGTTGCAGTGTAACAAAATCTTTAGTTGATCTAAATAGTCCAATTAAACATTTTGTTAAACAAACAGATCTTGAACTGACTGCACAATTAAAATATTCATTTCGTCGCTCGTGACTGTAAATTTGGTCGATTCAACGACGTTTTTATTTGAGTTTAATTAACCTGCAGCATGATCAAGCTGCTGCTGACCGGTTATAACGATTATGACGATCTTGTGAGACGTGCAAAATCTGACAAACAATCCGTTGTCGTCTGAATCTTTAATGTTGTAAGACATGCAAGAATCGCAAGAATCATCTTAATATATTCATGTCGTAGGTTGATTTCGCGGATCCAACTGTAAACTTGCATGACGAGATAAATATATTACATACACAACGAGGTATATCTTCACGATTATAAACATTATGACTTGTAACGCGAATATTTCTTCCACCTACATCCGTAATTATCTTCCAACTATCCGCATACCGCGATCAATTTCGTACATCTGTGATATTATTATCACGTACAACAGGGGTATATTAGCATTCGCTGTTTGTGTTGGTGTGTTTATTGCTCGTTGGCTAAAATCTGGCCTACGCCTTACTTCCTTTCCATATGCATAATATATGTATATAGCAATTTGTCGAGCGTAGGCCAGCGTAGGCCAACCAAGCCCCCGTATCTATCTCTTTCGCAAACGTTGACAGGTATATATCATAATGCAAGTTTACCCACACATCCGTAATCACGCGGTGAAAAAAGGGCACGGGCAAAAAAAATAGAAAAAATAAAAAGAAAACACAAATTATCTTTTCAATATCCGCAACATTTATACACCCACCATACATTATTACGCGCAGTTATTCAATTCCTTCCTTTTCGCTGCAGTTCAGACCTTCGAGTATACGTATACACGATTTCAATGTTCACTGGAATAACGCAGATGGATTATTCTACTCCGATACATATTAGCATCGTGCAGAAGTCCGCATGTATCAGACGAACGGTGGCCGGTTTCACTTGCAATAATCGGTGCCGTTGTGCCAGTTGTTTGTCTCGCGTAGCTGCAGGTATGCATAGCTAAGAGGGCGGAGGTTTCACGTTCCGCACGCTTTCGACAGGTATAGGAATTACGCGTGGGCGAAATCAGTGACCAATATCTACGACAGCGACACGTCTATGCGTGAATATTATAGTTCGAGCTGCGATGGTGTTATATATGCTTGGTCGTAATTACAATACACCCGAGTTCCGTACAGGTATGTGACTTGTAACTTCGGTACCTACGTATAATTGTAACGCACAACGCGTGTCGGGATCTGTGAAGTGTCCACCAAAGGGAAACTAGGATAAGGATCGAGTGAAAGACACAGAACGGAAGAGAAGACGACTGCGTGGTTTAAACGCGGCATGGAATATAGAAACGTGCTCGCACGCACGTGCTTCCGATTTAATTAGTCCATCCACGCATCCGCAACGCAAACCGACGTCTATACGCAGCAAGGATTACTCACATTCAATTTTAAACGCATAACATTGCTCCAGGATATGTTGGAAAATTATTTACCACTGTGCTATACGGTGCTACTTATCAATGAAAAGTTTAGTTATTTTTTAGAAAAATCTCTACTCAACGATATCGGTTACGTGTAAATAGCAGGAATTATAATAACAACAGTTCTCTAGCTAAGCATTTTACAAAAACCAACAAACTACTGTTCCATTCTTTTAATGTCAAAATCGTATTATCTGACTAATTTTCTCTTTCTATTTAAAACTGATTATCTAGAAATTATTTCTTGAAATTAACTTTTAATATAGCTGCTTTGTTTTTATACAACCAAGGTTACAACCTAACACATTTCTGTATACGTACAACGTTTCTGTCGTCAACATGTGGGAGCATTCATCCATACAAAAAGTGGTCGGACGTGCTTTTTTAACATGAAATAATTATACAATAACGAAATTGATCCAAATTTATTCACAATCGTTATTTTTTAAGTAGGGTTTCTGGGTTAAAATTTTTTTTTTCTTTACGTCAAGGGGATATGGTTTTGATTAAACTCAATTCTTGACTGACTTCAATTATAGCTTTCGATTCATCGTGTTTCACGAATCCTCAAATATGGGACGAGATAGTTAGTTAGCCTTCACGGAAGAGTGTCGATTATAATAGATACTCTCATACACGCGGTGGGAAAATTAATAGGCTGTTGAAAGTACATATTAATTATATCTAGTGAATTCCACCATCATAATCAGCCATAATTATGCGTCTTCATTGCGTACGTGGATATGCTGACTGCTTTTCTCTATTCGACCAGTAGATCAAGTGCGCGATGAATATATGAGCATTTTTATTCTTTACTCAATTACGATGCACATGCGAGTAATTGTTATACGTATACGTTCCCAGTTTTACTATCTAATTGGAAAATTTTTACGGTCAGATTTCGGTTGACAAAATAAACGCGAAAAGATAAAGCGATTCTTACATCGCTGTATGCACTTTCGTATACTCGAGTATAGAATTCTAAGCCCAACTTGAAACGCTGTCGTTACTTACGTGATTGTAATCACTAATCTTCAAAAGCCTCCAAAGATGCAGCACAGTCACGTGTCGGGAATTTGTGACCTGAAGTTGCCGCATAAATTTCAATACGATTTATAAATACACGTAACTTCACTGTCTCTGCTGCTGTCAATGCACCTGGATGACTGCTTGTGCACAACGAAAACTTCCAAGCGCTTATATGTGCGAGCAAAGTTTTGTGCAATTTGTATAACGAAAATGTTGTACGTGAACGATAAGCTGTCGCGCTTTGACACAGTCTAGTATGAAACAGACGGCACCGTTACCAGGGAAAAGTTACCGGAATAATTTTATAATTATTGTTTCAGCTGATTTACAGGAAAGAGGATTTATTCAGTCCGTTATACTAGCACGTATAAAAAGGTTACAGTCGCTACGTAATTCTGAAGTCATGTTTGTCACGTTTATGTACCAATTCTCTTCATTTCTCACGTTGCAGGTGTCGTTCGTTCGTCGAGAATTGAACACCGAAGCTGAGAAAATCCCCAACAGCTGTATTACTTTTCCTGCTGGGATACTGCGGTGCATCTAGAGTCGCCTCGTGTTGAAGCAAACAAAAACAGTCTTCAAGTGCGCGTCTTACGTTGGGAAACAGTGAACATGTAGGGGTGCACGATTGACTGGTCTACCAGCTGGTTCGGATAATCACATAAAAATATAATAACAGTAATAATCGACGGTGTGCAGGTCGGGTGATTTTTTAGTGTGATATCGAGTGATGATAATAGTAATTTATGTTTCCGAGCAAGGGGATAACCGGAGGAGATTAAACTAGCCGAGGGCTGAAAGTGTCAGCGGTGCAACGATGCCGAGGACGGCATCATCGACGCCCCGCAGGCTGAACACCGAGGAAGACGACGACTGCAGATTGGGAGTCGCATCCCGTGATAACGACAGTATTGCATTCCAGGTATATGCATAGGCACGCGAAGTGTATAGTACTTAACACTGAGGTTTACCGGGTTGTATAATGGCGGCAACAGCCAAACACGATCTGAGACAAAAGTTTCCGACGGATTCAACGGGCGAGGAGGACATAGCGGCGATAGCAAAGCAGATAAGCGACCACGCCGAGGCGATTTACCAGACCTGGAAGAGCCGCGGTCTTGCACCAACCGAGATTCTCAATTGTCACAGCAACGCTACCGCGGCTGATAAGTTCGACTCGGTCCTGACGCCCGGGGTGCAGAATAACCCGAATAAAAATCCCCCAACAGCCGCTGAGCTGCTGGCCCAGGCTCCGACCTTGGACAATAACAAGCTTGAAAAATTGGTCAACAACTTCGTCGTGGAGGACAAGGCGAGGCTGGCTGCCTCACGGCAGAAATCACCGTCTAAGGTGCTGCCCTCCTCGATTCAGTTCGCACTCCAGAAGTTTGAACGCAACAGTTCCACGTCCCAATCATCGCCCGTCAAGATTGCAACCGCAGCGACCACGCCGGCCGTCAAACCTCTTCAGGTTCAGCCGAAGAGCGGCACCGCGTCGCCGTCCCCGTCGCCCGCACCCTACGCTAACAAACCCGCGGAGATAACGCGGCCGCAGGCATCGCCGAGCACAAAATCAACCCCGGCACATCACAATGAGGTTTTCCTCGAGACCATCGAAACGACATTTCCGGCAGATTTGACGCCCGCTAGGATCGTCGTCCAGCAGAAGAGGCCGTCCAGCGTAGTGTCCTGCAGGGTGCAGGACCGGGCCTTGGGCAACGGATCGACCGGCTCAACCGCGGCCAACATGTCGGGACTCACCACCTGGCCGTTGAAGAATAAAATTTCGAACGGCGAGGCGAAGAGGGGTGCGAAGACCTCCGCCAAGGTCTTCGAAAGCGGTAATCGGGCCGCAGTCTCCGTCGCGGATGAGAAATCTCCGAAATCACCATCCAGAGAATCGGCGAGCATTATTCCGGACGCTGTTCCAACCCTCGGCGATTCCAACGCGAAGAACTGCCTCGCTGATGAGGTTGCCAGGGAGGAAGAACGGCTGATAAACGCTCTGATGACTGGCGTCATCATCCCCGAGGAACCCCTCGAACCCCGGCCAGTCGAACATCATGCGGTCGCCAAGCAGAAGCCGGCCATCAAGAAGGAGAAGCCGAAGGTCGACCCGATCAAGCCAATCATCCTGGCACACAGCTCGAGTCTCGCAGCATCGGGGATCGGCGTCCCTGTCCAGGCCAACGCTACCCTGGAACCTAAGTCCCTCAGCAAGGACGACCTGTCGACAATGTCGATGGTGGATTACGCGAAGGTCAGGTACAGGGCAGCCCAGCAAAATCCACCGACTCAGAAACGGCTCGAGGAACAGCGGAACGCTGGCAGTTTGAACAACAACGCGGGTCATCCGCTCCACCATCACCACCATCACCACCATCACCATCATCACCATCGTCGCAGTATGAACAACAACAACAACAATGAAAATACGAACAACAACAACAACAACACCATCAGCAGCAAGGACGACATTGACGGTGCGGCGGCGAACCATGCGGAACAGCTGGTTTCCGCGGCGAGGACCAAGTTCGAACCTGCCGCACAGGGCAAGGATGTTGATGGCGGTAAGGAGAGGGACGTCGAGGATGCGAAGGACAGGGAGTCCAAGGACGAAAAGGACCTCGCGAGTACGTCGCGTTGGGGTCCTAGAGTCGGCACACCATCTAGGCCTCGACTTGAACAACTGGTACCTCATCCCGAGCTAACCACCCAACAGAGGCAGCACATCAGAGCCGCGGCAACCGGGACCGGAAACAACCCGGTCCGGCCATTTTTAACGAGGGGCTCGGTCGCCGAGAGAGTTCTCATATTCGAAAAATGCCCCAGCGAACTGCTACTGGACAAACGAGGACCCAGACAACCGGCTATTGTCACTTGGCGAACGGGGCACGAGGTCCAGAGCAAAGCGCAGGTACATGTTTGCTCATACGTTTGGTATTATAATACGTACCACCTTGTGACGGTTTGTTTCCACTTCTCTTCTCTTCATCTTTACCTTCGAGATCACATCTCTCTTTCTCGATCCCTTTGTTTTCTCGCGATAATTGTCACGCCGTCTTTATATACCGATTATATATACATGTATGTATGTATGTATTAGGCTGAGTAATGCATGGATGTAGGTCGACTACGCACGGTTACGACGGTGTAGGTTTTATGGACTTGTATAGTAACGTCTCGTCGCATTTTCCACGTCACCGTGAATTACCACGTGTACGCTCATACACCGCGTAGTATATTTCTTGCGTATATTAACTTACTAGGTATACTCGTAGTGAAACCTTCTATTGTTTTCAACGCATACCGACAATGACATAGTGAGTTACTGGGCTGATATAATGGTTAAGTTAGAAGCTTTTCTGTTTACGATGACAATGCAAGAACAATTGCTAATCATACAAAGATTTTGTGACATTTCAAGATTTTGGATAAATTGTTACATCAGATACAAGTGAATTGTGTCTTCTCATACTTCTATGATGGTGTAGATATGTGTACAGCAGGTTTTTAGATTTACCGATGATTTACGTTGTAATTGATGAAAAATCCCTGGATGTGATATTTCTGAAGGAAAAAGAGATCCTGCAGTAAAATCTGCTCCTCTCTACTTAATATGCCCGAGAAAAATATTTTTTATATTGACACTTATTTTTCGGGCTCATACGAAAATGGAATTATTACAGAGATAAATTTGAATTTAGGTAATCGATTTTAGGATTTCAGACTAAGTTATGAGAAGATATCGCGGAGAATGGCTTTGGAACAAAATCATGGTTATTTTACGACGGTTTCAAGCTTTAGGTAAATTAATTAAATTATGCTTGCAGAAAATTTGCGTGTATATCAGTACCAGTATGAGCAAGCTACAGGTGTATTATTCAAATATATGGTAATTTTGATCTTGTGTTATAAATCATAGAATGTTACTCGATTCGATATAATCTGCGACGCTGTAACGGGATTTTCGGATATGAAAAAAGTGGTTTGTAGATATTATCGATATTGTTGCCACCATAAAATCAATTGCGTGCAACGTATGAGCCAGCCAAATTACCGAAACCTGCATGATATATCTGTACATACGTATGGAAGTTCACGCGGCACGTGTTATTGGTGCGAATGAACTTACAAAAGAAGTTACAGTCTGCTATGGATTATCAACTATACGTACACATGATTTATATAAGCTTGTTATAATATATTCGAAAACTTTACGAATCAATTGTCAATTCGGGCAATTGATGCAGAACTTTTGTGCCATTCAAATGAGATTCAATCATATCGTCATTATTGTATGTAGATGACCAGGAAACGTTTGAAAGTTCATTCAACCGTATAAATGTTTCGACTCTTTGTCGGATGCCGTTTTTAAAAAATTTACACACAATTCGGGATAGTTGAATTCATATACACATTTCGTAGTAAATTTGAGATCTTTTTAGCGACACTTTAATTTTCATGGATTAACTTGACCAACGATGGTTTATCTCAAATAAATTGATTCCAACTTTGACGAGCGGGACATAATTTCCCGTTATCGAACTCCAAAATCGCGTATAACAGTGTTGCAGCTCAAGAGGCGGGTTTACACTATACAAGGTGCAACGATGAAGAAAGCGTCGGGCTTACACGACGTTCCCACATCGGCCGCGTGTACGTTACACGTTATACGCGTATGTATGTACCTACGTACACATCTGACGTGGTTACATCTATGCACATACGCGCATATGTATAGATAGGCGATATTTCTGGATGCACCAAATATAGCCTCGCTCGACAGCCTTCCGTTGCCTTCTTCCAACTCTCTGCCCCGTTAAGCTAACTTGCACCAACAACAACTATAAAACGCGACTCGTGCAGTTCTTTCTCTGGATGCCTACGTCAAGTTCTCCACGGAGAGCCAAAAGCGAATTTTCTTTATAAAACGAAAGTTTACACACACTCGATTCATTCGTCACGCGAAGCTCGCAAGTTATTACGGAAAATCGGCTACGCTGACTCCCACGATCAGTAATGATGATGACTGTGTACGTATATTATCGACACACGATATGCGACTGCATCCATGAATAAATAAGATCAGTTTCTTTCACATCTACAGTATCACGGTATCATGCAGCCAGATAATACGCTCCAATTTTACACTGTAATTATACCTTTTTGCTTGTACAAATTACCATATTCGGTCCTGGCTTTATCAATTCCACTGCTTTTGAAAGTATTTTTCTCTCTATGGTTACATAAATTTATTTATGGATTCTCGTACACACGTTCAACTACTTTCATTGTTCCGTTATAGAGCAACACCTCCGTTCGCATAAGCAATTTTTCAATCAGATTCAACAAAGTCTAAATAACTAGATATCATCCGGTGCTTGCGCGACGCGTTACTTCTTGATTTTTCTGGCCACCGATACCATTTTGGCAAAGTTGCGACTTGCGATCAAAATTGTTTACTTTGTTTTGGAAGGCTTTTTTGAGAACAATTAGAAGCAAAAACAAATGTCTTTATAAATTGTCAGTTCTGGCTAAATTTATACATTGATATGTTTATATCGAAGGGGGGATATTAAAATCAATATTAATATTGAACGTGTAATCATAAAATTCGACCTCGATGACAAAGCTTGAGAACTGTGTCTCGGGTCAAAAGTATCGTTAGCGGGTAGCATGTACATGGCAAGCAACGCATGGAGAACAGTTCACAGTGAAAACTCTTCGGAAAGCTGCGGTGAAAAAATAGAACGAGCCGGCGAATCGCGTATCGAACGTTTGTGCGCAAGACATTCTTTAAATGTGAACTTTGGGTATTTATAAGAAAAATTGTTTCTAACCTGCCTATCTTTTACTCGCGAAATCGTCGCCTGTCACTATTATAACTATGCATAATATACTGCAGTCAAATGTACAGAAATGACCTTTCCAAAAAACACTTACCTAACGATATTCGCAACGTGCCATATGTACATGTTCCGCAGTAGAAGATTACTTTTTTAGCATATTTTATGGACGAAAAATTTTATTCTCGAGTAGTTATATACACATAATCGACCATCATTATTATGTTGTTGATGTACCAACTATCGCGAGTTTTAAAATCATTAGAACCCGAAATTCCAGTTTGCTGTCAGAGCTCGACAATTTTTAATCGATCGAAAAAATCCTGTTACGTATCCGAAGCGCCAACGTGCAAAGTCATCATACAAATTAAACACTTGGCGAATTACCTTTACCTTCAATATAAAATTACGTTAAATTATTGCGAGGAAGCTACGACGTTGTTTCATTACTGGCAATATGTATAATTTTTGGGTACGATTGAATATATGTATATGCTTGGCCTTACACCCAGGCCACGCACGCGGTCGAGAAACCGTCTTAAATCGGACTCCTCTTCTATACCTACGTGACTGTTTTATCTTTTTCCCACCTATTCGCTTTTCCTTCATCCTTCTTTCCTTCACACGCGTATGCGTGCATCGGCGCGTATCAAGGACCCGCATACGCACCCACCTAGGTGTGCCTCACGCAACGGAATCGTAATAAGCAGCAACCTCGAACAATCGTCCGTGTATAAGGGCGCGGTCAAATTCGCAATGTCAATTGGCAATTGGCAATGTGATTGGCGTATCCGCGCTGTCATGCGCTGCGCTGCTCGTTCAGCCGTGAATGAATTGTACTCGCAACTCGTGCCAGGTCTTGACCCTTGACCGTAATATGTTTACACTACGATATTATACCTATGACATACATACAAGTAACAACGTATCGTCATAACGCCGCGTTATGCCATTACATGCGGTCGCAGGAAGCGGACCGCGATCTCATAACTCAATTCCGATAATCGTATTACGGTGGGTGCGGTACACTGCTAATATATATTATACCTATATCCATATATGACGATGCCTAAATACAAAAATTATTCTATAGCTTTCGAGCTTTGTTATCAAAATTACTACAATAGGCTTAGTATGTTGTGTAAGTGGATGATTGATTTATCGCGACAAGATTTGGAATGTATAATTAGATCTGGTTAGGTAGCGAGATATTAGGATGATTAGTTGTTTTTTTTTCTTTTTTCTTTTTTGCATATCCGATAGGTTGACAGTAGGAAAGAAATTCATGGGCGTTTAATAGCGTAAGTTTCATGTTTGTATGTGTGTGTGTGTGTGTTTTTATACAGAACATGTCAAAGTTTGACAAATATTCACTCGTTCAGACAGAAGGAGAAAAAAAGAAAAGGATTCACGAACAAGTTACGAGATTCCTATGATAGACGATTACAAAACTTTGAATAAACATATTCTATCATGGCTCGTAGGCTGCTTTGGTTTCATCTATATATCTACCTACCTGTCTACTTATATCTGTGTTCGTTATTTTTTATCTTTTGTTTTTCCTTGTTTTTCACGTATTTTGCATAATTACAGACTTACGCAAGGGAAAAGACACAGACGCAGAAGAACCTGCCGCCTCACACAACGCTACAGAGGCACGTTAAGGCAAATCGGAATGTACACATACCAAGGTAATGAGATATTTAATCACGTATAGGTATACGTATATCTAACGTATAAGTTTGCACATACCCGGGGCTTCTCGTTCGTGTCAGTCGACTCATCTTTTTTCCTTACCTGGATACGTGTATCGTATAATAATGACAAGAGGAGGAACGGAAGATTTGATGGAAATTACAATAAATTAGTATCCTACAGCTTGAAAGTCTTGAACTATTCGCGTTATGCGATGTTAATTAACATTGCACGTTTACGGCTTCACTTTTGTCGCTCGGAGAATTTATTGCGACTTTCTGTCTACGTTACGAACACTACATCAATATAATTTAAGTTCAAAATTTGCCTATTTATTGAGGTTTATTTATGTATCTTTAATCTTGTCACGACTAATTTTGATTAGATTCTACTTTCCTGGTGGAAAACCGATACCGACGTCTCAGCTGGATGCTACGCTAGTGCGAATATCTGCCGCATTTCAGAGTCTTCCTGGACACCGAGCTGCCAAAACTCAGTTCCACATAATCACCAAGGTGCGATATTTTAACGTACACCTTACAGAGTGTACTCTGAAGGAAATCATTCCACAGATTTCGATACAGAGGAAACGTTTTTTCACTGAGAAGTGCATTGATATTATTTTCAATAAAAAAATCGAATATTTGTATCGTATTGTTATAACAGTACAGTATTTGTTATAACAAATATTATCGACTTGCTTCAGGCTTGCGACTGTCCTCTGTATTGGAAAGTGCCGCTCTTCCTTGCGTCTGGGGGTGATAAGAATGCCTACGTCGACCAGAATATGTTCTTAGAATTCTGGAAAGAGTGAGTTGCGAAATGCTAAACCGACAGTTTAAAATATGTATATCGACGAGTATAAAAAAGGGTTGACGCAATGTCATTGTAATTAAATAACATCCTGCAGATTCGATGTAATTACCGCACGTAGATAAAAAGTCACAATTATACATTTCTATAAACGGCGATTTTATCCTGATTTCACAGATGGTCGAACTCGTATCACGACGCAGCTAGTAGATTTGTTAGAATGACGACACGCGGACTGAGGGATTCCATTATTCCTGAGGATCTGATACCTCTGGTTCAAGACGTCGTTGAAACGCATCCTGGACTGACGTTCCTCAAGGAAGCCACCGAATTTCATTCTCGATACGTTCACACGGTAATTATGGGCTAACCGGCGTTGATACTTCACTTGCAGGTCAACGTGATTTCTCAGCAATTTTGATTTGAAGCCTAGTAAATTGATTCCATTTTTTTTTATCTATCAATTACTTTCTTGAAATGAGAAGCTCACCTACCATAAGTTCGAAATTTACCGACCGGTTGAACACTCCAAAAGAATTGCAGACCCCAGCGAAGCCGTGCTGGTCGGGACCTCTCTTGCATCGTTAAATGATTCTCTAAAAGACGTATTTAGAACTGAAAGGCATCTTCTGGACGGACAACTATTTTTGTACCACGAGAGACAGCCTTTTGGACGTCTTTTGACTTTACAACACACCCATCGTCTGGGTGAAATGTCTTCGCGCAGGCGAGAAATCGGGTCAGAAATATACCGTTGCCAATCGTATAAAACTGTCGTAGAAGTTACTTCAGCATGTATTGAAAAAAGTATCGTACGAAGTTTCATTTTAGAGAAAACTGAACGGAATGAAATTTGCTGAACTAGGAGTTATTGGGAACATTTTTCGATCGGAAAATGTTGAAAATCGCGACGACCGACAATCTGTACTGTAGTATCAGTTATGTGGACGAATGTATTGATTTATTGCGTAAATGTTTCACTGCAATATTTCGAGTATGAAAAATCGATTCTGTTTGTTGCAGGTTGTGGCCAGAATTTTTTATTCCGTAAATCGAAGTTGGAGTGGAAAAATATCTGTCTCTGAGCTGAGACGAAGTAATTTACTGGCAGTGATATCGGTCCTGGAACATGAGGAGGACATTAATCACGTCACAGCGTACTTCAGCTACGAGCATTTTTACGTTATATATTGCAAGTTTTGGGAACTTGATAGAGACCATGACCTCTTTATCGACAAATTGGATCTTACAAGGCACAACGACAATGGTGAGAGTGTGAGCAGGGACGCGATAAGATCTTTCATAAGTGACAGCATATTAGCGAATGAACTGATCATTGTCGCCACGATTATCGATGCAAATTAAAGGTCACCTGTTAATTTCCACTTGTATAACTTTAGAAAGAGAAGTATTCCAAGCATGGGTGAAACAGCTTATCGAAAGTCCAAAGAATTTCACATCGAGTGAACCACATGCGAAAGCTTTTTGCTTCATCGAGTGAAAAAGTTGTCACACAAGATACGCGGACGTGATTAAACGTAATCGATAGTTTTTTGTTCGTTTTTTTTTCTTTTCCAAATTCAGCTTCACTTCGCTGCGTGACAAAGAGCAGAAAAGTATTGGAGCAATTCTGTGACCACTATTCGCATCACGCAAAGGAACTACAGTTCGAAGGGGTCTTTTTTTATAAGTAATAAGTAAAACTTGCGTGATATTATTTCATATGAAGATGTTTCGGAAATCTCCTATTGTGAATTATTATGCTCGACTTTTTTCTTATCCAAACTTGCAAAAATTTTTTTTCTACATCAGCTTACCGGTATCACATAAGGCATGAGTCAAAGGATTTTATATCGTTGTATCGAACTTACGAGTTAATTTATCTTCAACCGCCAATTTCTAATGTCGTTGTCCAATTTTCTAGCTCTGTCAACGAGAATGATTGAACGAATATTCAGCGGTGCCGTAACTCGCGGTGGTGTACGGACTTCTGGATCGCAGCACATTCAACAGTATCATAAGCATAACCATGACCTCCACGATGATGAGAATGATGAGCATCATAATTATCAACAGTCGCAGCAGCAGCCCGGTGAAAACAAGATGAGCTATACGGAATTTGTATGGTTTTTGCTCAGCGAAGAGGATAAGAACCATCCAACTGCGATAGAGTATTGGTTTAGGTAATTCGTTTGTATCCTAATAGAGTAAATTCTTGTCACAAATGCAATACGTAAATGGATCGCCTGTTGATGGAAAAACGGGAGAAAACAGTAACTGGACACCATAAAAATCTTGACTTGACACACAGGTGTATGGATCTAGACGGGGATGGATATCTCTCAATGTACGAATTAGAATACTTTTACGAAGAGCAGCTTCATCGGATGGAAGCAATCGGCATCGAAACGTTGCCCTTTGAAGATTGTCTCTGCCAGGTACGATGGGTTTAGATTTCGCGTTCTGATCAAAATGGGTAAATAAATGAAAATTCATTTTTTTTCTGCAGAACCATCGATTGTGAGCGCATATTATTTTGTGACAAAAACAGGCATATGCAAAAATCCTATATTCCTAAATAAATGTAATTCGGAAAGTGCCCATCTTATGTACTCATGTTTATTTATTCGTTACTTTAATCAGATGCTGGATATGATACATCCTACGATTCCTGGTAAAATATCCCTGAGTGATCTCAAGAGGTGTAAAATGACGTCAATATTTTTCGACACATTCTTCAACCTGGAGAAATATTTGGATCACGAACAAAGGGATCCGTTCGCCTCGACTCGCGATCACGATGCTGACGGCCATGAGGTACGTATCATTTGCTGTAATAAATCGCTTCTTTATTTTTTTACCACTCTATTAATAAAATTTAACTACCCCACAATAGCTGTCCGATTGGGATCGATTCGCAGCCGAGGAGTACGAGCTTTTGGTTGCTGAGGAAAGTGGGAATGACCAAAATGAACAGATGTGAGTATTTGATTCGCTTATCGTTGCAACAATTTTTGTTGGTACCCGCAACTTGTGTTATACATGCATAGGTATACCTGTGCTATTACACATACCTATGTGTGTTGTTGATACATTTGATGATTGCAACGTTTGTAATCGTATACCTAGCGGGGTTAACCGTTTATATCCCGTTCCACTGTTATTTGGCGTAAAGAGAAAACCCCTGCTGTACAACTCGGCAGATTATTCAATTTTATTTGATCGCAATATGAATAAATAAACGTTATACAGACAGGTATAATGTACGCGATATTTTGTTGCGAGTGATTTTATCCTGGGGCATGATGGTAGTTTTTTTTGCGAGGATATGATTGGTTAATATGTTGTAAACGGATGTCATGATATCGGATTGGTTTTAACCTTTTATGATGACGATATGCGATGCCTTTGTTCCAGGCTGTGTGATGATGAAATGTAACCATCATCTGCAGCTGAGTAAGTAAACGAAATGTGCATGTTCTTTTGCAAAAGATGCACGTGATCAAACACATAGCAATGCTGCAGTTATACAATCCCATATATTATGTAAAGCGCTAACCGCACGTTGACATTTTATTAGCATTTCTTTTTGGTTTTGTTGTTCCTCGTTTTTCAGCTTCTGTAATACATTACTCAATAATGATGCTCATAAAACATCTCACTCAAAGATTACTTTAATTTATTTAATATTGGATTTATTTTACCAGCAAAATCAACCCATCGCTTGTTCTATATAGACTTATCAGTGAAATGCATACATACTACTTTTGCAACAAATCTGATTTTTTCTCCTATTACAGGTTATATGAGTCCTCAAACGAAGATGTGCCATCACCGAATCTTGATACACTTGGCAGAGAAACTGTGGATGCAGATGTCGATTCTCTCGTCTCTGACGTTACCGGGCAGCAGGGATTCACCGACGAAATTCAGGCGTCTTTGATCCGTCAAGGTTTGAAAACAATGCCCTATGATAGTGGAGATAGCGATGATTATGTGGACAGTGACGACTAGAATGTTATCCGATAAGATAATTTCATTTTTACCTGAAATCGATTGCGGACGAAATGACCTATTTTTATGAATACCCCAGTGGTCGAGTACGAATTTCAAGAAGTATAAGCTGATTCATTCTGCGGTTTATTGCGGATTGCATGTTCTCTTGATTTTCGTACAGTGAAACGAATGTCCATCACTTTTATCACCGTTAATTATTACGACGGGGATAGGCGATACGTTTATCACTTTACAATATTAATCGAGAAATTAATGAAATATTACAGAAGAATGTGATTGAATGTTAAAGTATATACATGTCATAGAATTCTAATGTTGAAAAAATTCAAATGCTACGGGATCAGAATTTTATTTTCTTGAATTCGATCTGTTTGCATTCGCCGGTATTATTATAACCCATACTTATTATATTACTCCGAAAGTTGTTAGAAGTGTTGACTTATTAATTTCTACGAAATTAATGTCAGTTGACTTTCAAATCGACTCATCGTCAACCTTGTAGTTGCGTTTACCGCACATAAGTTAACACCATGTACGTGGTTTAATTATCGACTTGGCAAGGTGATGAAAACATAAACAAAATTTTTCGTCATGGTAACCCAGTCGTTGGATATCACGTTCATGTACGAGTGTATATTAACTGATTCGACTTGTATATAATACTAAATAATTATAAGTGTTGAAATTTGCTTGATTATTTCACCAAAATATCGGTATCACCGATGCACGAAACCGTGGAAAGTCCCTCTTATTTAGCATATTAATTTTACAACCGTAGTTTATTTCGTACGTTGATTTTGAATGTATTGTTATTATACAAGGAGTTATACAAGGTTATTGACTATTCAGTTAATTTCCAAACGGTGTTTTATGTGTTATTTTTTATTTATCGACAGTTGTCTATTCAGCGGGTGAAGAGATTCGTAAGATTTAGAAAATTTAGAGTTAAAAATGGTGCCCATTATCATGTAAAATATATTACCACCTCATAGCCCGTCGCTTGAGTCTGCATGACATGGTCAGATATGCAGAGCTTGGATTAAATGCAATACCTGTACATGCATTGTTATTTTCATCGAGCTACCCGATACCAGGCGCACTGCTGACCACTGCAGGCTATCGAATATAGAATAATGGAGGTATAATATTTAACAAAGTTGTGAATGTATGGAATGTTGGTTTTGTTCGCAATTGTATACTCTTTTTCTAATTTTTTTTCTGGTAGCCCAGAATCTGAACTTATTTGTTATTTTAATAGTTTAATTGATAAAAATTTTTGGCATGAAAGACCATAATTAGTTTAGCGAGTACTGCCAAGACTGCTGGATACCTTGTCTCTATGGTGACTTGTGATGTCACAATGTTCTAGTCCAAAGTGTGAGCTGAAACTTGTAACGCAAGCAACCTCAGATCCCATGCTGCATCATCAAATCTTACCATTATTCGAATATTGAGAATACTCGAAAACGTCTACTGGCCAGTTTGCGTGAATTGCTTCGGCGAGATTTCTTTCCGAGGATAGCATTTATGTAGTATGTATATTTAATATATCCAAAGATATGCAATTTGTTAGCTAATTATTTGTGAGTTTGTTTTCTTCGCTCTCATCATACCCAAGTCCAAATATTTGGCCAAATTCATTTACGATATCGTTCATATAATTCCCATTTTGAAGTTGGTAATATTTTAAATTGTTATATATTTAATAATTGATTATTATATACATACATATTATACGTAAGCTTATTGCTGTTCAAATAGTGGTTAGTTCGTTTTGCTACAATTACACTTATATCTCGATAGACTAATATTTCGGTGTTCCCGCTGTACTCCAAGAAAGATTTATCACGACGATGATATTAGATTCAAATTGACGGTGAGATCTGAGAACGCCAGCGTGCTACAATATGTATAACTCTCATAATCCGATATTAAACACTTGAGATGCATCGTACATATGAAAACGGTATTACTTCGTAAATAATTCATTTATGTAGGTATATGTATGTATCAACTTATACACGCATCGGTATTATACATGAATATATTCAATGATTTTACAAAGTGGTACAACAAGATATGTATATACGTAGTAGAATGACATTACTCATGAATAAAACTTTTACAAAACAAATGTTTGAAATCGATTTTCCGTTCTGTAGTACTGACAAAATGTAAAATAACTAGGTTTCTTATCAAGTACTTATTGATTATTGTTTGGTTCTTGTGCGCAATGGCAATCGATTTTTCACGTGATATTTGGAATGAAAATATTAATCTGTAATGGAGCTTCCAGTGAAAAATATTAGAAACCGTTTGTAGTCGTGGCTTTTGTGTCTCATTTTTATGGAAATGAGAAATTAGTTTTTACCTTTTTGCCTAGGGACAAAACTTAGTCGCGGAATAAATCCATAGGGTCTTTCTTTGATTTTCCTTTTCCTCTAAGACGAAGAAAAGACAGACGTCAGAAACTAGTGGCCAGTCTCGATAACCAGCAATAAAGGTAAGGTACTCGAAAGATGAGTGAAAAAGGCTGACATACTTCCTTCTCTGGGAAAATTAATAATACATCTGATCCGGAAGCAATATCAAAAGCGAAATGAAAGAAATGATGGACTTGGATCTGTGACTGCATAAGAGTGTTAAGATGACAGACGGATGCCAATGGGCAAAAATAGGAAATACACCAAGCATGAAATACCTTGGAGTAATATTTGATGAGAAGATGTAATGAACACAGTACGTATAGAACGCAACAGAGAATGAAAAGAATACTAGACGTAAGAAAAGAATAATAGACGTAGAGAAGATGAAGAAAAACAACTACTGACACAGAGAAGAATAACACAAATACACCAGGAAAAAAAAGACACTACAAAAAATACAGGGAATTCAGTGAATACCAAACGAACACTCTTCACGCGCAAGTCATGAGTAAACATGCCCTTGTGAAGGTAATAAATCTCATAGGTAGGAAAACAGCAACAGGTAAAGAATGTAAAACATAAGATATTGACATATTCCGGAATAGAAGCAGGAAGTATACGTACGTCTTAAAAATCGCCGAACAAAACTGTTAAAAAAACGCGGCAATAAAAGAGACTGAATTGAACTAATCTTGCCGTTTTCAATAGCGTAGCCGCTTGAGTCTGGAATCAGCAGGAAAGATATAGTACGTATTTCTTGTCTGAAACGTAAAAACTGAAATCATTATAACTCTTTCATATTATCACACATCATATATCCATACATCATCATACATACATCGTATTAAAGTTCGAAACCAGAGTTTGGATGTCGGATGTTTAGAAAGTGACGTCACCCAAAATTTTTTTTCACTTGACGTCATCAATCTATATGTATAGACGAAAATCAGCTAGTCAAATTCCTCAGTCTGGAAACAACCGCGCAATAGAGCGGACGTATGAAAATCGCGCTCCGGAAATTTCGAGTACGGGGTTCTGGATCCTGCGCTCCGGGTCCACTTCCTGGTGAAATTCGACTTCCAGGACAAGCGCTCTGTAGTTTCTAAGCTCCAGGTCCGCTACCTGGTGAAATTCGACTTCCAGGGCAGGCGCTCCGTAGTTTCTAAGCTCCAGGTCCGCTACCTGGTGAAATTCGACTTCCACGACAAGCGCTCCGTAGTTTCTGCAGTCAAGTTCCACTACCTGCAGGATCTCGACTTCCAGGACAAACGCTCCGTGGTTCCTGCGCTCCAGGTTCTCTACCCGGTGAAACTTGACTTCAGGGACAAGCGCTCCGGAGTTCCTGCGCTCCAGGTCCACTACCTCGTGAAACTCGAGTTCCAGGACAAGCGCTCCGTAGTTCTGGGTGTCCAGGTTTTTGATCTGGTGACTTTTGACCTAGCGCTACGTAGTTTCTATGCTCCAGGTCCACTACCTGGTGAAACTCGACTTTCAGTACAAGCGCTGCGTAGTTTCTGCTCTCAAGGTCCACTACCTGGAGAAACTCGACTTCAGGGACAAGCGCTCCATCGTTCCTGCACTCCAGGTCCGCTACCCAGCGAAACTCGACTTCAAGGAGAGAACGAGGAGGACGAGGATTTGTGCTCGGTGAGTTAAACATTTTTATAATATTCAATGGCAATTGCAATTATATTTCATCTGAAATTTTTCAAACTTATCATGTTTACAATAAATTATTTCAATTCATTTTTCGCGCAAGCACAAATTCAGTAGCTATACATGCGCTAATAAAATTTATTTATTATTAATTAATTAATTAATTAATTAATTATACCAATCCTGACATAATATTTCTGATGTGTTCTTATGCTGGAAATATTTATTATTATTCAAGGTATAACCCGAGCTGGTTATCGGTGGTTGTTGGAGGTGGTTGGCGGTGGCTGGAGGTGGTCGGAGGTGGACGAGGGGGAGGATGAGGATTTGTGCTCGGTGAGTTTAACTTTTTGATAATATTTAATGGCAATTGTAATTATATTTCATCTAAAATTTTTGAAACTCGTCATGTTTACAATCAATTATTTCAATTCATTATTCGCGCAAGCACAAATTCAGTGGCTATAAATGCACTGACAAAATTTATTATATTAATAATTAATTGAATAATTATACCAGACTTGAGACAATATTCGTGATGTGTTCTTATACTGAAAATATTTATTACTATGCAAGGTACAACCCGAGGTGATTATTGGTGGTTGCTGAAGGTGGTTGGCGGTGGTTGGAGATGGTCGGAGGTTATCGAGGAGGAGGACGAGGATTTGTGCTCGTTGAGTTTAACATTTTGATAACATTTAATGGCAATTGTAATTATATTACATCTAAAATTTTTCAAACTTGTCTTGTTTACAATAAATTATTTCAATTCATTTTTCGCGCAAGCACAAATTCAGTAGCTATAAATGTGCTGATAAAATTTGATATTATTAATTAATTAATTGATTATACCAATACTTACACAATATTTTTGATGTGTTCTTATGCTGAAAATATTGATAACTATTCAAGGTATAACTTGAGGTGGTTACGGGTGGTTGTTGGAGGTGGTTGGCGGTAGTTGGAGGTAGTCGGAGGTAATAGAAGGTGGTCGCACGGTGAGGTGACGGGGTGATGGGGTTATGGTATAATGGGGTGATGGGATAGTGGGGTGATGGGGTGATGGGGTGATGGGGTTATAAGGTGTTCGGGTCATGGGGCAGTGGGGTGATGGAATGGGAAATAGGACCCTACCCTACCCCACCCAACCCCACCCCACCCCACCCCACCCCACCCTATCCTACCCGTACAGCCAAAAAACGAGTACCTGTGTTTTCGACATTTTTCAGCAGGTGCTTTTTCGCTCGCCATTTCTCTCCTGTCGATCTCACGCTCTTTTCGCTGCGTTTTCTGAGTTCCTTGGGGTCCAATTGGTCGGGAAAGAGTCATACGAATCAATTCTGAGACGAAAAATTTTTTAGTAAAAAAAAAAGGAAGGTTAACCCCTTTGTATTTTTGGCGAAAATTTTCGCGATTCTGAAAAGTGCTGAAATCAATTCTTTTAGGCACTATTCCGACGTAATTTTGCGAGAGAAATCGATTGGGCGCAGTCCCAATACGCTGCGATCAACGCATCGAAAGTTACAGCCAAAAAACGAAAACCTGAATTTTCGACATTTTTCAGCAGGTGCTTTTTCGCTCGCCATTTCTCTCCTGTCGATCTCACGCTCTTTTCGCTGCGTTTTCTGAGTTCCTTGGGGTCCAATTGGTCGGGAAAGAGTCATACGAATCAATTCTGAGACGAAAAATTTTTTGGTAAAAAAAAAAGGAAGGTTAACCCCTTTGTATTTTTGGCGAAAATTTTCGCGATTCTGAAAAGTGCTGAAATCAATTCTTTTAGGCACTATTCCGACGTAATTTTGCGAGAGAAATCGATTGGGCGCAGTCCCAATACGCTGCGATCAACGGATCGAAAGTTACAGCCAAAAAACGAAAACCTGAATTTTCGACATTTTTCAGCAGGTGCTTTTTCACTCGCCATTTCTCTCCTGTCGATCTCACGCTCTTTTCGCTGCGTTTTCTGAGTTCCTTGGGGTCCAATTGGTCGGGAAAGAGTCATACGAATCAATTCTGAGACGAAAAATTTTTTGGTAAAAAAAAAAGGAAGGTTAACCCCTTTGTATTTTTGGCGAAAATTTTCGCGATTCTGAAAAGTGCTGAAATCAATTCTTTTAGGCACTATTCCGACGTAATTTTGTGAGAGAAATCGATTGGGCGCAGTCCCAATACGCTGCGATCAACGCATCGAAAGTTACAGCCAAAAAACGAAAACCTGAATTTTCGACATTTTTCAGCAGGTGCTTTTTCGCTCGCCATTTCTCTCCTGTCGATCTCACGCTCTTTTCGCTGCGTTTTCTGAGTTCCTTGGGGTCCAATTGGTCGGGAAAGAGTCATACGAATCAATTCTGAGACGAAAAATTTTTTGGTAAAAAAAAAAGGAAGGTTAACCCCTTTGTATTTTTGGCGAAAATTTTCGCGATTCTGAAAAGTGCTGAAATCAATTCTTTTAGGCACTATTCCGACGTAATTTTGCGAGAGAAATCGATTGGGCGCAGTCCCAATACGCTGCGATCAACGCATCGAAAGTTACAGCCAAAAAACGAAAACCTGAATTTTCGACATTTTTCAGCAGGTGCTTTTTCGCTCGCCATTTCTCTCCTGTCGATCTCACGCTCTTTTCGCTGCGTTTTCTGAGTTCCTTGGGGTCCAATTGGTCGGGAAAGAGTCATACGAATCAATTCTGAGACGAAAAATTTTTTGGTAAAAAAAAAAGGAAGGTTAACCCCTATGTATTTTTGGCGAAAATTTTCGCGATTCTGAAAAGTGCTGAAATCAATTCTTTTAGGCACTATTCCGACGTAATTTTGCGAGAGAAATCGATTGGGCGCAGTCCCAATACGCTGCGATCAACGCATCGAAAGTTACAGCCAAAAAACGAAAACCTGAATTTTCGACATTTTTCAGCAGGTGCTTTTTCGCTCGCCATTTCTCTCCTGTCGATCTCACGCTCTTTTCGCTGCGTTTTCTGAGTTCCTTGGGGTCCAATTGGTCGGGAAAGAGTCATACGAATCAATTCTGAGACGAAAAATTTTTTGGTAAAAAAAAAAGGAAGGTTAACCCCTATGTATTTTTGGCGAAAATTTTCGCGATTCTGAAAAGTGCTGAAATCAATTCTTTTAGGCACTATTCCGACGTAATTTTGCGAGAGAAATCGATTGGGCGCAGTCCCAATACGCTGCGATCAACGCATCGAAAGTTACAGCCAAAAAACGAAAACCTGAATTTTCGACATTTTTCAGCAGGTGCTTTTTCGCTCGCCATTTCTCTCCTGTCGATCTCACGCTCTTTTCGCTGCGTTTTCTGAGTTCCTTGGGGTCCAATTGGTCGGGAAAGAGTCATACGAATCAATTCTGAGACGAAAAATTTTTTGGTAAAAAAAAAAGGAAGGTTAACCCCTTTGTATTTTTGGCGAAAATTTTCGCGATTCTGAAAAGTGCTGAAATCAATTCTTTTAGGCACTATTCCGACGTAATTTTGCGAGAGAAATCGATTGGGCGCAGTCCCAATACGCTGCGATCAACGCATCGAAAGTTACAGCCAAAAAACGAAAACCTGAATTTTCGACATTTTTCAGCAGGTGCTTTTTCGCTCGCCATTTCTCTCCTGTCGATCTCACGCTCTTTTCGCTGCGTTTTCTGAGTTCCTTGGGGTCCAATTGGTCGGGAAAGAGTCATACGAATCAATTCTGAGACGAAAAATTTTTTGGTAAAAAAAAAGGAAGGTTAACCCCTTTGTATTTTTGGCGAAAATTTTCGCGATTCTGAAAAGTGCTGAAATCAATTCTTTTAGGCACTATTCCGACGTAATTTTGCGAGAGAAATCGATTGGGCGCAGTCCCAATACGCTGCGATCAACGCATCGAAAGTTAGAGCCAAAAAACAAAAACCTGAATTTTCGACATTTTTTAGCAGGTGCTTTTTCGCTCGCCATTTCTCTCCTGTCGATCTCACGCTCTTTTCGCTGCGTTTTCTGAGTTCCTTGGGGTCCAATTGGTCGGGAAAGAGTCATACGAATCAATTCTGAGACGAAAAATTTTTTGGTAAAAAAAAAAGGAAGGTTAACCCCTTTGTATTTTTGGCGAAAATTTTCGCGATTCTGAAAAGTGCTGAAATCAATTCTTTTAGGCACTATTCCGACGTAATTTTGCGAGTGAAATCGATTGGGCGCAGTCCCAATACGCTGCGATCAACGCATCGAAAGTTACAGCCAAAAAACGAAAACCTGAATTTTCGACATTTTTCAGCAGGTGCTTTTTCGCTCGCCATTTCTCTCCTGTCGATCTCACGCTCTTTTCGCTGCGTTTTCTGAGTTCCTTGGGGTCCAATTGGTCGGGAAAGAGTCATACGAATCAATTCTGAGACGAAAAATTTTTTGGTAAAAAAAAAAGGAAGGTTAACCCCTATGTATTTTTGGCGAAAATTTTCGCGATTCTGAAAAGTGCTGAAATCAATTCTTTTAGGCACTATTCCGACGTAATTTTGCGAGAGAAATCGATTGGGCGCAGTCCCAATACGCTGCGATCAACGCATCGAAAGTTACAGCCAAAAAACGAAAACCTGAATTTTCGACATTTTTCAGCAGGTGCTTTTTCGCTCGCCATTTCTCTCCTGTCGATCTCACGCTCTTTTCGCTGCGTTTTCTGAGTTCCTTGGGGTCCAATTGGTCGGGAAAGAGTCATACGAATCAATTCTGAGACGAAAAATTTTTTGGTAAAAAAAAAAGGAAGGTTAACCCCTTTTTTTTTTTTTTTTTTTTTTTTTGATAACGCTGGTAAAAATGCCTTATGCACACCCTGGAGCTTCGCGCAAGAAGCTTCAGGGTAGTGTGGGACTCGCACCCACTAAAAAACCAGCGGCCACTCTGGTACGAGTAGGGGGGACTCCCCGGAACCGCGCGAGGCATAACCTCAGGGATCCCCCCGGCACCTTCGCGGTTACGCGCGGACCTTACTTCAACGCCTATCCGGGAGTTGCGCCTCCCGGCTCCCCCCCGCTGCATCCTACGCTCAGTGTCCTCTTGCGAAGGACGACCCTGCCCGCTGGTGGGGCATCTTCTGTTGCCGCTACGACGAGAGCTCTGCTTAACGGAGCTGTCAAGCGAATGGAGACCCCCACTCGGTGCTCGATGTTCGCGATAACGAGCGCCCTGCCCTTGCGGATCCGGGGGAAGATGGATCCGGCGCGACCGTCACATCCGCCGTCCCCGGGCCGGGGGACGAAGAGAGAGAGGCAGAAGAAGAAGAAGAAGAAGAGGGGGCAAGGCCGGAACGACCCTAACGTCACCCTATCGCCTAGCGTCTCACCTATCCTGGCACCAGATTCCAAGTTGCCCTGCACCCCTCCTCTCCCCTCCACCTCCGAACCACGACCCCGACCCAAAGGACCGGGCTGAGGTCGACCGGTGTCCCGTCCCGCAAATCCGTTTGGACCCCTGCCCGTGTAGGTCCGAGCCTACGTCATGCCCACGCTTACACGCGAACCACCCCCATTTCTCCCGCTCAAGCGGGTCGCGCGGTGCACGCTGCGCCGCGTTCGCTGTCGTAGCCGCTCCCGCTGTTCCTTGGCCGTCATGACCCGTTCCGCGAAGCTAGCCACCGCCACCCATCCCTCTCTCGACCCTACCATAGCCCTGATCAGGCCAGGCGGTGTCAGATCCTCACCTACGGCGCGCTTTAGGGCATTCCTCTCGTCTCTCCACGCGGGACACGCCTCCACCGTGTGGCTCACCGTGTCTTCCTCCAGCCGGCAGTACCAGCAGGTCGGCCTCTCCGTCTTCCCTATTCTATATAAGAAATCCGCGAAGTACCCGTGGCCTGTCAAGACTTGGGTCACACGGAAAGTCATGCTCCCGTGTGCCCTGTCGAACCATCCCGTCCAGTTCGCTAGGATAGCCAACCTCAACCTCTCGCTGGGGAGCCCCGCACTTCCGAGGTCCACCCTCCATTGCTCGCGGGCTACGCGCAGTTCCTCTTCCCTAATCGCTTTGGCCATGCTCTGGGACCACGTCCTGGTCGACCGCAGTTCACGCACTCTGTGGAATGTGCGCTCGTACGCATTAGCCACTAGGTATAGTGGCGGGGTCCTGGCCAACATCGAAACGGCCACGAAGGAGGCCGTGCGATATGCCGCAACTACTCTCGCGCATATCCCTCTCTGACACCTCGTTATTACCTGCTGGATGTACTTTGAGGACCTCGCCACATCCCCCCACACCGGAGCGCCGTACATTATCACCGCGAATAAAGTTTGCGCATAAAGCCTACGCCTGGATTCGGATGGCCCCCTCAGGTTTGGCATCAGCCTCGCTAGTGTCCTCGTGACACCCCCTAGCCTAGTCTCCATGGACGCGAAGTGCGCTTTGAACGTCAGGCCGGGATCCAGTCGCACCCCCAGGTACTTCATGGACCCCGACAGTAGCACCCTCTCCGCACCAACTCTGACGTCTGGGGTGTTTGGTGCATCCCCCCTATTCAAGCGCCGGAATAAGACAGCTTCCGTCTTGCTCGCCGCCACCGTGAGGCCTAGGCCCGAAATTCGCCGGACTACCCTGGCTACCATCGCATTTGCCAGTGCTACCGCTGTGGATGGATCCCCAGCGGAACTCAAAACCAGCGTGTCATCCGCGTAGCAGACAATAGCACAGTCTGCAACCCCCTCCCCCCGCAGAACCTCGTCGAAAGTCAAGTTCCATAGCAGGGGGCCGAGAACCGAGCCCTGTGGGACCCCGGCCGTCACTGCCAGACTCTTCAGTTCTCCATCTCCGTTTGTGTATTCCACGTGCCTGTCCCACAGGTAGGAATCCAGGACCCGTCGAAGATACTCCGGAGCCGCTTTGTCCTTAAGTGCGTCCCTTATGGATGGCCATGGCAAACTATTGAATGCGTTGGCGATGTCAAGAGACACAGCCACCGCGTAGCCCCCATTCTCCGTGGCGTTTTCCACGAATCGTCGCACCCTTAGCAGAGCATCGTTCGTGGATCGCCCTTCCCGAAACCCGTACTGGTCCTCGGACAAGCACGCCCGAGGATTCCCCTCCATCCATTTGCCCAGCCGAGCCACCAGGATCCTCTCGAACATTTTACCCACCTCGTTCAGGAGGCATATCGGCCTTACTTTGGGGATAGGTCCGGTGGGTGCTCCCCCCTTAGGGATGAGCACCAGTCGAGCCTTCTTCCATGGCAGCGGAACGACTCCTTCTCGCAGGCAGAGGCTGAAATTCCTCGACAGTAGTGCGATCATTCCCTCCGGAACTTTCGCCCACGCGCTTCCCTTAACGCCATCCGGTCCCGGGGCGACATTGCGCGAGCATGCCTTTTTAAGCGCAGCTCGAACCTCGTCCGCCGTGACCGCCCACCGTTCGTCCCACCGACAGCCGCTCTGGGCCCTCGGAACGCATCCATCACCCCTCGGGAAGAGGGCATCAAGGAGGCTCCTGAGGGTATTCTCCTCCAGCGTCTCCGTCAACCCTCTTTGGGAGGTTCGCAGTTTGCCCAGCACCAATTTGTAAGAGAGACCCCATGGATCCGCTTCCACGGAGCTGATGAGGTCTCTCCACGCCTTGGCCTTGGCCGCTTTTATGCCGTCTCGGAGCACCCTCTTGGCGGCCCGATATTCGGCCTCTTTTTCCTGACGGTCATCAGCCGTTCGTCTTCCCCTAGCGAGGCGCCTCCTCGCCGCTATGCAGGACCTGCGTATATCGGCCAGCTCCTCGCTCCACCAGTATGTCGCTTTCCTGGAGCGATTCCCCGTACGAGCTCTCGGCGCGGCTGCGTCGCAGGCCTGCGTCATGGCACGCTCGATCCATCCTGCAAGGCCCTCTGGCGTCGTATAGTCCCCTCCAGTTGGTCCCCAGGAAAGGGTGAGGGACAGAGCATCTGCCAGATGTTCCGGACTGAACTTCGACCAGTTCCAGCGCATGTGGCCCTTTCTACCCCTGTGCTCTGCGCGTCTAGGGGTACCGACCTCGTACGAAATGTACCGGTGGTCGGATAGTGTTTCCGTCTCCTCCAACACCCGCCACCCCTTGATCACGGGTACAAGATTAACTGACGACCACGTCAGGTCGACGACGGATGACCCCTGTGCCCTAATGCATGTCGCCGTCCTCCCAGCGTTGTGGAGACGTACACAGCATGATGCCGCCCACTCCTCGAGCAGCTCTCCCCTTCGGTTGGACCCAGATGGGTCCCAGGTCGGCGAGCGGGCATTGAAATCCCCCCCCACCAGTACCCCCCTCCCACTGTTCCCCGCTATCTGGATCACCCGAGCCAGGTCGTCCAGATGCTCAGTGAACTCCGCTATCAGAATGTTCGGGGATATATACACCGATATGGCAATTATATCCCCGAACTTAGCGGCCACGTACCCTCTTCCCCTTTTGACGAGCGAGCCCCCGCGGACGTTACCCTCTGCCCTCCAGTATATGGCCGCCCGGCCATCGTCACTGCTAAGCCAAGTGGCCACGCTCGGGGTAGCGTACGGCTCGGATACGAGGCACACGTCGATTTCCCTTTCGAGCACTACTTGCTTCAGTAGGTCCTGAGCCCCCCTACTATGGTTTAGGTTACACTGTATGTACCTGGCCATTCTCGCTTGCATTAGTCGCGGGCCTCCGACCCCGTTCGCCGACGGATGTACAACGTCCCGAACCCATCCTGTGGGCGCTGTCTATCCCTCTTCCCTCGCAGACCGCGCACTTGGGGTTGGCCGTGCAATCTCGCGCCTGGTGGCCCTCAGCGCTGCACCTGTAGCACGCGGCCCGGCGCTCTGTCGACGCCTTGCACATACTCCCTATATGGCCAAAGCCCCAGCACTTGTAGCATTGCCTAGGGCGCGCCTCCAGCAGCTCTACCCTGGCCGTGGTCCAGCCGATCCTCACCTTGCCCTTCTTCGCGACAGCCACAGCTGCCCTCAGGGGGCACTGTGCCCACGCGCTGTATAGTCCATTCGGTGTCCTCCTCGGGACACCTACACGGACCTCCTCCACCTTACAGCCACCCTGCTCGGCTAGGGTGCGAGCCAGTTCCTCGGTGGACACTGAGTCATCCAAGCCCAGGACTCTCAGTTCGCCCTTGATAACCGGCCTTGTCACTGAGACTGCGTTGCCGTATTTATCAAGGATTACTCTGGTCAGCTGCGCCGCTAGAGCGTCCGCCTTCCTCGTATTCTCGGGGCCAGGAATCTCAATGAGAACCCCCCCGTTAGCTGCCCGCCGCATCCTCGTCTCCTCTATACCAAGCTCCGCGAGTTGTATTTTCTCGCGTGCGAACTTGAGTATTTCCGCATACGGGGTGTTCTCCTCTCTGCTTTTGATAGCAACGGCTGCTGTCCTCGGTGCTCTACGGCGAGCCACCGTGGGTCTGTCCTCCCCGGTACGCCGCAGGGCCCCTGTTGGGGCAGTCTGTGTGGCTTCCACTGCTGCCCCACTCGGCACTCCCACCCCAAGGCGCTTTCCTTTTCTCTTCCTCTTCGTACTCCAGCCACCCCTACCGTTCTCTGCATCGGCGCCGTCATCGACTTCCATCGGAGTGTCGGTCGCACCCCGGTCACCCGAGGACCTCTGCACCTTCTCCGTGGTGGCCTGCGTGCCGCGAGGTTGTGCCGTACCCTTACCAAGAGGGTCTTGGTCAGCTGCTCCGCTCTTGCTCGAGGCATCGAGGAGCAGGAGGGATATCCTACCCACCTCCTCTCGTACCTGTTTCAGGGCCGCGGACTGTCTGGCCATCTCCTCGTCCCTGACCCTGTCACTGTCCGGAATGAGTCGAAGCTCGGATCCCGTTAAGCGAAGTTCGAACTCCGAAGCACCCGCTGATGTGGCCGTCGTCGGCCCCTCATTGGCCTCCACCTCGCTCCTCCTAGTGGCCGCTCCCAGGTCAAGCACCATCGTCGTTTGGGCGGCTTCCGACCGTCGCTCGCCGGCTCTCGCCACAGGGCCCCTGCTGGCAACCTGTGCGTATGAGCTTGTCGCCCGGTTCGCTATTTCCGTCTGAGCCCTCTCTCGGCCTTGTCGATTTTTCTCGAGTTCCCGTTGGAGCTCGTCCCTTTCCCTACGGGTATCACGCAACTGAGCCTCTAGGTCCGTGTTGCGCGCCTGGAGGAGAGCGGGGTCACCCGCTGCCTCCGCTTTCACGGTGAGTGTAAGTAGGGCCTCCTTTGCCAAACCCACCTTTCTCTTTATTTCGCCACTCAGCCTGCCCTGCATGGATTTGCACCTCATCCTTACGGCGTCTATATCCTCGAGCCACTCCATTAGTTGTGCCCCAAGGTCCGATGCTGTCATGAGCCTGTATTCCACAGGGCCTGCCCCCTGCGGGATTTTCTTTGGAGACCTAGCCCCGGCTCTGACCTTCCTTTTCCCCTCTGAAGGGTTCTTTGTTGGCCGCCGGTTCGAGCCCTGCGCGCTCCACTCTGACCCAGACTCCCCTGCTTCGGAGTCGTCTTCCAGGTAAGTTCCCTTGACGATAGCTGTGCACCTCTTCTGGCGCTTCTGGCGAGCTCCCAGAAGCGTCTGTGCTGCCTCCTCCTCGCCTGAGGGGCTGGCCGTTCCCTTCCCCTCCCCCGCGGTAGTCACAGTTTGATGCCGCGGTTTCTCTTTCTCTTCTACCTCGAGTCTGCGCGGGAGGAAGAGCTCCCCGTCCGAGAGTGCAGCGTTCTCGGGCGGCGTTAGCTCGTCCCCCTTTCGTTTATTCCCCTGCTGCTGCTGCTGGTGCCGCGTGGGTGTCTCCTCGGGCACCACCTGTGGCGGTGTGTTGATTCCCCCCGCAGTCTCCGCCAAAACGTTGGGTGCAAGTGAATGCCCTGGCGTACCCCCCGGCTCCGTGTTTTCGAGAGGGGGCCAGCTAATGCCCCGCACAAGTGTCTGTCCTCGCGCGCGCGCGTCCCTGCCCCTCGCGTGCCCCCGCGAGCCCTTGCTATCCAGGTGCTCTTGCACCTCTCCTTGTTTCACCTTCTGCCTACTCAATGTTAAATTATCCATATTGAAGTAATTGTTTGATTACGACGGTTCGGCCATCATGGCAGCCACACCGCGGTGTGGCGTCTTTCCCCGCCGGAAAAAATCCTATCCCCTCGCATGGAAGCCGCTGTCGGTTTATCGGGTGGTCTGCCCTATCCATGCGAACCCCCCATCCCTAGCTCTTTCCAGTCGCCCGGCCGGGGATTCCCCTGCTAATCCGAGACAGGGTAGGCCACCGGCCGAGTAAGACCTTGCCGGATTTGCCCTACCGGACATCGGGTATGAGAAAATACTGACCAGGTAATCCTCCACGCATGCGCCCAGGGCACCAGGTTTGACTCCCAGATTGGCTCCAGTCAGCTGCAGGGAGCGGTTCTCCCACGTTGGACATGTGGTTTCCTGGGACCTTCGCCAGGGAACCGAGGTTCCGTGGACTAACGTTTACCCGTAGTACGCCACAGAGGTCCGGTAAAGGTACTGACTTCACCCGCAGCCCCGGTCGGTCGGCAACTACTCCTTCCTTGGTTAGTCTCTGAGAAATCGCCCCAGGAGCCCCAACCGCATCCCATGTACGCATCGCCCATTCAGATCACCATTCATACACCCAGCCCCGGGAGGCTGAGCCGACTGTTCTTAGTGGACGCTCGTCTAGAGTCACTTCCGCCACAAGGTTTTGAAGCCCTGGGGCGTCGGATCCCCAAGATTCATCGCGGCCGTCAAGCCCCTACACCACGACAAGGTGACAGCCGACGTAGGGGAAGGTTAACCCCTTTGTGTTTTTGGCGAAAATTTTCGCGATTCTGAAAAGTGCTGAAATCAAGTCTTTCAGGCACTATTCCGACGTAATTTTGCGAGAGAAATCGATTGGGCGCAGTCCCAATACGCTGCGATCAACGCATCGAAAGTTACAGCCAAAAAACGAAAACCTGAATTTTCGACATTTTTCAGCAGGTGCTTTTTCGCTCGCCATTTCTCTCCTGTCGATCTCACGCTCTTTTCGCTGCGTTTTCTGAGTTCCTTGGGGTCCAATTGGTCGGGAAAGAGTCATACGAATCAATTCTGAGACGAAAAATTTTTTGGTAAAAAAAAAAAGGAAGGTTAACCCCTTTGTATTTTTGGCGAAAATTTTCGCGATTCTGAAAAGTGCTGAAATCAATTCTTTTAGGCACTATTCCGACGTAATTTTGCGAGAGAAATCGATTGGGCGCAGTCCCAATACGCTGCGATCAACGCATCGAAAGTTACAGCCAAAAAACGAAAACCTGAATTTTCGACATTTTTCAGCAGGTGCTTTTTCGCTCGCCATTTCTCTCCTGTCGATCTCACGCTCTTTTCGCTGCGTTTTCTGAGTTCCTTGGGGTCCAATTGGTCGGGAAAGAGTCATACGAATCAATTCTGAGACGAAAAATTTTTTGGTAAAAAAAAAAGGAAGGTTAACCCCTTTGTATTTTTGGCGAAAATTTTCGCGATTCTGAAAAGTGCTGAAATCAATTCTTTTAGGCACTATTCCGACGTAATTTTGCGAGAGAAATCGATTGGGCGCAGTCCCAATACGCTGCGATCAACGCATCGAAAGTTACAGCCAAAAAACGAAAACCTGAATTTTCGACATTTTTCAGCAGGTGCTTTTTCGCTCGCCATTTCTCTCCTGTCGATCTCACGCTCTTTTCGCTGCGTTTTCTGAGTTCCTTGGGGTCCAATTGGTCGGGAAAGAGTCATACGAATCAATTCTGAGACGAAAAATTTTTTGGTAAAAAAAAAAGGAAGGTTAACCCCTTTGTATTTTTGGCGAAAATTTTCGCGATTCTGAAAAGTGCTGAAATCAATTCTTTTAGGCACTATTCCGACGTAATTTTGCGAGAGAAATCGATTGGGCGCAGTCCCAATACGCTGCGATCAACGCATCGAAAGTTACAGCCAAAAAACGAAAACCTGAATTTTCGACATTTTTCAGCAGGTGCTTTTTCGCTCGCCATTTCTCTCCTGTCGATCTCACGCTCTTTTCGCTGCGTTTTCTGAGTTCCTTGGGGTCCAATTGGTCGGGAAAGAGTCATACGAATCAATTCTGAGACGAAAAATTTTTTGGTAAAAAAAAAAGGAAGGTTAACCCCTTTGTATTTTTGGCGAAAATTTTCGCGATTCTGAAAAGTGCTGAAATCAATTCTTTTAGGCACTATTCCGACGTAATATTGCGAGAGAAATCGATTGGGCGCAGTCCCAATACGCTGCGATCAACGCATCGAAAGTTACAGCCAAAAAACGAAAACCTGAATTTTCGACATTTTTCAGCAGGTGCTTTTTCGCTCGCCATTTCTCTCCTGTCGATCTCACGCTCTTTTCGCTGCGTTTTCTGAGTTCCTTGGGGTCCAATTGGTCGGGAAAGAGTCATACGAATCAATTCTGAGACGAAAAATTTTTTGGTAAAAAAAAAAGGAAGGTTAACCCCTTTGTATTTTTGGCGAAAATTTTCGCGATTCTGAAAAGTGCTGAAATCAATTCTTTTAGGCACTATTCCGACGTAATTTTGCGAGAGAAATCGATTGGGCGCAGTCCCAATACGCTGCGATCAACGCATCGAAAGTTACAGCCAAAAAACGAAAACCTGAATTTTCGACATTTTTCAGCAGGTGCTTTTTCGCTCGCCATTTCTCTCCTGTCGATCTCACGCTCTTTTCGCTGCGTTTTCTGAGTTCCTTGGGGTCCAATTGGTCGGGAAAGAGTCATACGAATCAATTCTGAGACGAAAAATTTTTTGGTAAAAAAAAAAGGAAGGTTAACCCCTTTGTATTTTTGGCGGAAATTTTCGCGATTCTGAAAAGTGCTGAAATCAATTCTTTTAGGCACTATTCCGACGTAATTTTGCGAGAGAAATCGATTGGGCGCAGTCCCAATACGCTGCGATCAACGCATCGAAAGTTACAGCCAAAAAACGAAAACCTGAATTTTCGACATTTTTCAGCAGGTGCTTTTTCGCTCGCCATTTCTCTCCTGTCGATCTCACGCTCTTTTCGCTGCGTTTTCTGAGTTCCTTGGGGTCCAATTGGTCGGGAAAGAGTCATACGAATCAATTCTGAGACGAAAAATTTTTTGGTAAAAAAAAAAGGAAGGTTAACCCCTTTGTATTTTTGGCGAAAATTTTCGCGATTCTGAAAAGTGCTGAAATCAATTCTTTTAGGCACTATTCCGACGTAATATTGCGAGAGAAATCGATTGGGCGCAGTCCCAATACGCTGCGATCAACGCATCGAAAGTTACAGCCAAAAAACGAAAACCTGAATTTTCGACATTTTTCAGCAGGTGCTTTTTCGCTCGCCATTTCTCTCCTGTCGATCTCACGCTCTTTTCGCTGCGTTTTCTGAGTTCCTTGGGGTCCAATTGGTCGGGAAAGAGTCATACGAATCAATTCTGAGACGAAAAATTTTTTGGTAAAAAAAAAAGGAAGGTTAACCCCTTTGTATTTTTGGCGAAAATTTTCGCGATTCTGAAAAGTGCTGAAATCAATTCTTTTAGGCACTATTCCGACGTAATTTTGCGAGAGAAATCGATTGGGCGCAGTCCCAATACGCTGCGATCAACGCATCGAAAGTTACAGCCAAAAAACGAAAACCTGAATTTTCGACATTTTTCAGCAGGTGCTTTTTCGCTCGCCATTTCTCTCCTGTCGATCTCACGCTCTTTTCGCTGCGTTTTCTGAGTTCCTTGGGGTCCAATTGGTCGGGAAAGAGTCATACGAATCAATTCTGAGACGAAAAATTTTTTGGTAAAAAAAAAAGGAAGGTTAACCCCTTTGTATTTTTGGCGGAAATTTTCGCGATTCTGAAAAGTGCTGAAATCAATTCTTTTAGGCACTATTCCGACGTAATTTTGCGAGAGAAATCGATTGGGCGCAGTCCCAATACGCTGCGATCAACGCATCGAAAGTTACAGCCAAAAAACGAAAACCTGAATTTTCGACATTTTTCAGCAGGTGCTTTTTCGCTCGCCATTTCTCTCCTGTCGATCTCACGCTCTTTTCGCTGCGTTTTCTGAGTTCCTTGGGGTACAATTGGTCGGGAAAGAGTCATACGAATCAATTCTGAGACGAAAAATTTTTTGGTAAAAAAAAAAGGAAGGTTAACCCCTTTGTGTTTTTGGCGAAAATTTTCGCGATTCTGAAAAGTGCTGAAATCAAGTCTTTCAGGCACTATTCCGACGTAATTTTGCGAGAGAAATCGATTGGGCGCAGTCCCAATACGCTGCGATCAACGCATCGAAAGTTACAGCCAAAAAACGAAAACCTGAATTTTCGACATTTTTCAGCAGGTGCTTTTTCGCTCGCCATTTCTCTCCTGTCGATCTCACGCTCTTTTCGCTGCGTTTTCTGAGTTCCTTGGGGTCCAATTGGTCGGGAAAGAGTCATACGAATCAATTCTGAGACGAAAAATTTTTTGGTAAAAAAAAAGGAAGGTTAACCCCTTTGTATTTTTGGCGAAAATTTTCGCGATTCTGAAAAGTGCTGAAATCAATTCTTTTAGGCACTATTCCGACGTAATTTTGCGAGAGAAATCGATTGGGCGCAGTCCCAATACGCTGCGATCAACGCATCGAAAGTTAGAGCCAAAAAACAAAAACCTGAATTTTCGACATTTTTCAGCAGGTGCTTTTTCGCTCGCCATTTCTCTCCTGTCGATCTCACGCTCTTTTCGCTGCGTTTTCTGAGTTCCTTGGGGTCCAATTGGTCGGGAAAGAGTCATACGAATCAATTCTGAGACGAAAAATTTTTTGGTAAAAAAAAAAGGAAGGTTAACCCCTTTGTATTTTTGGCGAAAATTTTCGCGATTCTGAAAAGTGCTGAAATCAATTCTTTTAGGCACTATTCCGACGTAATTTTGCGAGTGAAATCGATTGGGCGCAGTCCCAATACGCTGCGATCAACGCATCGAAAGTTACAGCCAAAAAACGAAAACCTGAATTTTCGACATTTTTCAGCAGGTGCTTTTTCGCTCGCCATTTCTCTCCTGTCGATCTCACGCTCTTTTCGCTGCGTTTTCTGAGTTCCTTGGGGTCCAATTGGTCGGGAAAGAGTCATACGAATCAATTCTGAGACGAAAAATTTTTTGGTAAAAAAAAAAGGAAGGTTAACCCCTTTGTATTTTTGGCGAAAATTTTCGCGATTCTGAAAAGTGCTGAAATCAATTCTTTTAGGCACTATTCCGACGTAATATTGCGAGAGAAATCGATTGGGCGCAGTCCCAATACGCTGCGATCAACGCATCGAAAGTTACAGCCAAAAAACGAAAACCTGAATTTTCGACATTTTTCAGCAGGTGCTTTTTCGCTCGCCATCTCTCTCCTGTCGATCTCACGCTCTTTTCGCTGCGTTTTCTGAGTTCCTTGGGGTCCATTTGGTCGGGAAAGAGTCATACGAATCAATTCTGAGACGAAAAATTTTTTGGTAAAAAAAAAAGGAAGGTTAACCCCTTTGTATTTTTGGCGAAAATTTTCGCGATTCTGAAAAGTGCTGAAATCAATTCTTTTAGGCACTATTCCGACGTAATATTGCGAGAGAAATCGATTGGGCGCAGTCCCAATACGCTGCGATCAACGCATCGAAAGTTACAGCCAAAAAACGAAAACCTGAATTTTCGACATTTTTCAGCAGGTGCTTTTTCGCTCGCCATCTCTCTCCTGTCGATCTCACGCTCTTTTCGCTGCGTTTTCTGAGTTCCTTGGGGTCCATTTGGTCGGGAAAGAGTCATACGAATCAATTCTGAGACGAAAAATTTTTTGGTAAAAAAAAAAGGAAGGTTAACCCCTTTGTATTATTGGCGAAAATTTTCGCGATTCTAAAAAGTGCTGAAATCAATTCTTTTAGGCACTATTCCGACGTAATTTTGCGAGAGAAATCGATTGGGCGCAGTCCCAATACGCTGCGATCAACGCATCGAAAGTTACAGCCAAAAAACGAAAACCTGAATTTTCGACATTTTTCAGCAGGTGCTTTTTCGCTCGCCATTTCTCTCCTGTCGATCTCACGCTCTTTTCGCTGCGTTTTCTGAGTTCCTTGGGGTCCAATTGGTCGGGAAAGAGTCATACGAATCAATTCTGAGACGAAAAATTTTTTGGTAAAAAAAAAAGGAAGGTTAACCCCTTTGTATTATTGGCGAAAATTTTCGCGATTCTAAAAAGTGCTGAAATCAATTCTTTTAGGCACTATTCCGACGTAATTTTGCGAGAGAAATCGATTGGGCGCAGTCCCAATACGCTGCGATCAACGCATCGAAAGTTACAGCCAAAAAACGAAAACCTGAATTTTCGACATTTTTCAGCAGGTGCTTTTTCGCTCGCCATTTCTCTCCTGTCGATCTCACGCTCTTTTCGCTGCGTTTTCTGAGTTCCTTGGGGTCCAATTGGTCGGGAAAGAGTCATACGAATCAATTCTGAGACGAAAAATTTTTTGGTAAAAAAAAAAGGAAGGTTAACCCCTTTGTATTTTTGGCGAAAATTTTCGCGATTCTGAAAAGTGCTGAAATCAATTCTTTTAGGCACTATTCCGACGTAATATTGCGAGAGAAATCGATTGGGCGCAGTCCCAATACGCTGCGATCAACGCATCGAAAGTTACAGCCAAAAAACGAAAACCTGAATTTTCGACATTTTTCAGCAGGTGCTTTTTCGCTCGCCATCTCTCTCCTGTCGATCTCACGCTCTTTTCGCTGCGTTTTCTGAGTTCCTTGGGGTCCATTTGGTCGGGAAAGAGTCATACGAATCAATTCTGAGACGAAAAATTTTTTGGTAAAAAAAAAAGGAAGGTTAACCCCTTTGTATTTTTGGCGAAAATTTTCGCGATTCTGAAAAGTGCTGAAATCAATTCTTTTAGGCACTATTCCGACGTAATTTTGCGAGAGAAATCGATTGGGCGCAGTCCCAATACGCTGCGATCAACGCATCAAAAGTTACAGCCAAAAAACGAAAACCTGAATTTTCGACATTTTTCAGCAGGTGCTTTTTCGCTCGCCATTTCTCTCCTGTCGATCTCACGCTCTTTTCGCTGCGTTTTCTGAGTTCCTTGGGGTCCAATTGGTCGGGAAAGAGTCATACGAATCAATTCTGAGACGAAAAATTTTTTGGTAAAAAAAAAAGGAAGGTTAACCCCTTTGTATTATTGGCGAAAATTTTCGCGATTCTAAAAAGTGCTGAAATCAATTCTTTTAGGCACTATTCCGACGTAATTTTGCGAGAGAAATCGATTGGGCGCAGTCCCAATACGCTGCGATCAACGCATCGAAAGTTACAGCCAAAAAACGAAAACCTGAATTTTCGACATTTTTCAGCAGGTGCTTTTTCGCTCGCCATTTCTCTCCTGTCGATCTCACGCTCTTTTCGCTGCGTTTTCTGAGTTCCTTGGGGTCCAATTGGTCGGGAAAGAGTCATACGAATCAATTCTGAGACGAAAAATTTTTTGGTAAAAAAAAAAGGAAGGTTAACCCCTTTGTATTTTTGGCGAAAATTTTCGCGATTCTGAAAAGCGCTGAAATCAATTCTTTTAGGCACTATTCCGACGTAATTTTGCGAGAGAAATCGATTAGGCGCAGTCCCAATACGCTGCGATCAACGCATCGAAAGTTACAGCCAAAAAACGAAAACCTGAATTTTCGACATTTTTCAGCAGGTGCTTTTCCGCTCGCCATTTCTCTCCTGTCGATCTCACGCTCTTTTCGCTGCGTTTTCTGAGTTCCTTGGGGTCCAATTGGTCGGGAAAGAGTCATACGAATCAATTCTGAGACGAAAAATTTTTTGGTAAAAAAAAAAGGAAGGTTAACCCCTTTGTATTTTTGGCGAAAATTTTCGCGATTCTGAAAAGTGCTGAAATCAATTCTTTTAGGCACTATTCCGACGTAATATTGCGAGAGAAATCGATTGGGCGCAGTCCCAATACGCTGCGATCAACGCATCGAAAGTTACAGCCAAAAAACGAAAACCTGAATTTTCGACATTTTTCAGCAGGTGCTTTTTCGCTCGCCATCTCTCTCCTGTCGATCTCACGCTCTTTTCGCTGCGTTTTCTGAGTTCCTTGGGGTCCATTTGGTCGGGAAAGAGTCATACGAATCAATTCTGAGACGAAAAATTTTTTGGTAAAAAAAAAAGGAAGGTTAACCCCTTTGTATTATTGGCGAAAATTTTCGCGATTCTAAAAAGTGCTGAAATCAATTCTTTTAGGCACTATTCCGACGTAATTTTGCGAGAGAAATCGATTGGGCGCAGTCCCAATACGCTGCGATCAACGCATCGAAAGTTACAGCCAAAAAACGAAAACCTGAATTTTCGACATTTTTCAGCAGGTGCTTTTTCGCTCGCCATTTCTCTCCTGTCGATCTCACGCTCTTTTCGCTGCGTTTTCTGAGTTCCTTGGGGTCCAATTGGTCGGGAAAGAGTCATACGAATCAATTCTGAGACGAAAAATTTTTTGGTAAAAAAAAAAGGAAGGTTAACCCCTTTGTATTTTTGGCGAAAATTTTCGCGATTCTGAAAAGTGCTGAAATCAATTCTTTTAGGCACTATTCCGACGTAATATTGCGAGAGAAATCGATTGGGCGCAGTCCCAATACGCTGCGATCAACGCATCGAAAGTTACAGCCAAAAAACGAAAACCTGAATTTTCGACATTTTTCAGCAGGTGCTTTTTCGCTCGCCATCTCTCTCCTGTCGATCTCACGCTCTTTTCGCTGCGTTTTCTGAGTTCCTTGGGGTCCATTTGGTCGGGAAAGAGTCATACGAATCAATTCTGAGACGAAAAATTTTTTGGTAAAAAAAAAAGGAAGGTTAACCCCTTTGTATTTTTGGCGAAAATTTTCGCGATTCTGAAAAGTGCTGAAATCAATTCTTTTAGGCACTATTCCGACGTAATTTTGCGAGAGAAATCGATTGGGCGCAGTCCCAATACGCTGCGATCAACGCATCAAAAGTTACAGCCAAAAAACGAAAACCTGAATTTTCGACATTTTTCAGCAGGTGCTTTTTCGCTCGCCATTTCTCTCCTGTCGATCTCACGCTCTTTTCGCTGCGTTTTCTGAGTTCCTTGGGGTCCAATTGGTCGGGAAAGAGTCATACGAATCAATTCTGAGACGAAAAATTTTTTGGTAAAAAAAAAAGGAAGGTTAACCCCTTTGTATTATTGGCGAAAATTTTCGCGATTCTAAAAAGTGCTGAAATCAATTCTTTTAGGCACTATTCCGACGTAATTTTGCGAGAGAAATCGATTGGGCGCAGTCCCAATACGCTGCGATCAACGCATCGAAAGTTACAGCCAAAAAACGAAAACCTGAATTTTCGACATTTTTCAGCAGGTGCTTTTTCGCTCGCCATTTCTCTCCTGTCGATCTCACGCTCTTTTCGCTGCGTTTTCTGAGTTCCTTGGGGTCCAATTGGTCGGGAAAGAGTCATACGAATCAATTCTGAGACGAAAAATTTTTTGGTAAAAAAAAAAGGAAGGTTAACCCCTTTGTATTTTTGGCGAAAATTTTCGCGATTCTGAAAAGCGCTGAAATCAATTCTTTTAGGCACTATTCCGACGTAATTTTGCGAGAGAAATCGATTAGGCGCAGTCCCAATACGCTGCGATCAACGCATCGAAAGTTACAGCCAAAAAACGAAAACCTGAATTTTCGACATTTTTCAGCAGGTGCTTTTCCGCTCGCCATTTCTCTCCTGTCGATCTCACGCTCTTTTCGCTGCGTTTTCTGAGTTCCTTGGGGTCCAATTGGTCGGGAAAGAGTCATACGAATCAATTCTGAGACGAAAAATTTTTTGGTAAAAAAAAAAGGAAGGTTAACCCCTTTGTATTTTTGGCGAAAATTTTCGCGATTCTGAAAAGTGCTGAAATCAATTCTTTTAGGCACTATTCCGACGTAATTTTGCGAGAGAAATCGATTGGGCGCAGTCCCAATACGCTGCGATCAACGCATCGAAAGTTACAGCCAAAAAACGAAAACCTGAATTTTCGACATTTTTCAGCAGGTGCTTTTTCGCTCGCCATTTCTCTCCTGTCGATCTCACGCTCTTTTCGCTGCGTTTTCTGAGTTCCTTGGGGTCCAATTGGTCGGGAAAGAGTCATACGAATCAATTCTGAGACGAAAAATTTTTTGGTAAAAAAAAAAGGAAGGTTAACCCCTTTGTATTTTTGGCGAAAATTTTCGCGATTCTGAAAAGTGCTGAAATCAATTCTTTTAGGCACTATTCCGACGTAATTTTGCGAGAGAAATCGATTGGGCGCAGTCCCAATACGCTGCGATCAACGCATCAAAAGTTACAGCCAAAAAACGAAAACCTGAATTTTCGACATTTTTCAGCAGGTGCTTTTTCGCTCGCCATTTCTCTCCTGTCGATCTCACGCTCTTTTCGCTGCGTTTTCTGAGTTCCTTGGGGTCCAATTGGTCGGGAAAGAGTCATACGAATCAATTCTGAGACGAAAAATTTTTTGGTAAAAAAAAAAGGAAGGTTAACCCCTTTGTATTATTGGCGAAAATTTTCGCGATTCTAAAAAGTGCTGAAATCAATTCTTTTAGGCACTATTCCGACGTAATTTTGCGAGAGAAATCGATTGGGCGCAGTCCCAATACGCTGCGATCAACGCATCGAAAGTTACAGCCAAAAAACGAAAACCTGAATTTTCGACATTTTTCAGCAGGTGCTTTTTCGCTCGCCATTTCTCTCCTGTCGATCTCACGCTCTTTTCGCTGCGTTTTCTGAGTTCCTTGGGGTCCAATTGGTCGGAAAAGAGTCATACGAATCAATTCTGAGACGAAAAATTTTTTGGTAAAAAAAAAAGGAAGGTTAACCCCTTTGTATTTTTGGCGAAAATTTTCGCGATTCTGAAAAGCGCTGAAATCAATTCTTTTAGGCACTATTCCGACGTAATTTTGCGAGAGAAATCGATTAGGCGCAGTCCCAATACGCTGCGATCAACGCATCGAAAGTTACAGCCAAAAAACGAAAACCTGAATTTTCGACATTTTTCAGCAGGTGCTTTTCCGCTCGCCATTTCTCTCCTGTCGATCTCACGCTCTTTTCGCTGCGTTTTCTGAGTTCCTTGGGGTCCAATTGGTCGGGAAAGAGTCATACGAATCAATTCTGAGACGAAAAATTTTTTGGTAAAAAAAAAAGGAAGGTTAACCCCTTTGTATTTTTGGCGAAAATTTTCGCGATTCTGAAAAGTGCTGAAATCAATTCTTTTAGGCACTATTCCGACGTAATTTTGCGAGAGAAATCGATTGGGCGCAGTCCCAATACGCTGCGATCAACGCATCGAAAGTTACAGCCAAAAAACGAAAACCTGAATTTTCGACATTTTTCAGCAGGTGCTTTTTCGCTCGCCATTTCTCTCCTGTCGATCTCACGCTCTTTTCGCTGCGTTTTCTGAGTTCCTTGGGGTCCAATTGGTCGGGAAAGAGTCATACGAATCAATTCTGAGACGAAAAATTTTTTGGTAAAAAAAAAAGGAAGGTTAACCCCTTTGTATTTTTGGCGAAAATTTTCGCGATTCTGAAAAGTGCTGAAATCAATTCTTTTAGGCACTATTCCGACGTAATTTTGCGAGAGAAATCGATTGGGCGCAGTCCCAATACGCTGCGATCAACGCATCGAAAGTTACAGCCAAAAAACGAAAACCTGAATTTTCGACATTTTTCAGCAGGTGCTTTTTCGCTCGCCATTTCTCTCCTGTCGATCTCACGCTCTTTTCGCTGCGTTTTCTGAGTTCCTTGGGGTCCAATTGGTCGGGAAAGAGTCATACGAATCAATTCTGAGACGAAAAATTTTTTGGTAAAAAAAAAAGGAAGGTTAACCCCTTTGTATTTTTGGCGAAAATTTTCGCGATTCTGAAAAGTGCTGAAATCAATTCTGTTAGGCACTATTCCGACGTAATTTTGCGAGAGAAATCGATTGGGCGCAGTCCCAATACGCTGCGATCAACGCATCGGAAGTTACAGCCAAAAAACGAAAACCTGAATTTTCGACAATTTTCAGCAGGTGCTTTTTCGCTCGCCATTTCTCTCCTGTCGATCTCACGCTCTTTTCGCTGCGTTTTCTGAGTTCCTTGGGGTCCAATTGGTCGGGAAAGAGTCATACGAATCAATTCTGAGACGAAAAATTTTTTGGTAAAAAAAAAAGGAAGGTTAACCCCTTTGTATTTTTGGCGAAAATTTTCGCGATTCTGAAAAGTGCTGAAATCAATTCTTTTAGGCACTATTCCGACGTAATTTTGCGAGAGAAATCGATTGGGCGCAGTCCCAATACGCTGCGATCAACGCATCGAAAGTTACAGCCAAAAAACGAAAACCTGAATTTTCGACATTTTTCAGCAGGTGCTTTTTCGCTCGCCATTTCTCTCCTGTCGATCTCACGCTCTTTTCGCTGCGTTTTCTGAGTTCCTTGGGGTCCGATTGGTCGGGAAAGAGTCATACGAATCAATTCTGAGACGAAAAATTTTTTGGTAAAAAAAAAAGGAAGGTTAACCCCTATGTATTTTTGGCGAAAATTTTCGCGATTCTGAAAAGTGCTGAAATCAATTCTTTTAGGCACTATTCCAACGTAATTTTGCGAGAGAAATCGATTGGGCGCAGTCCCAATACGCTGCGATCAACGCATCGAAAGTTACAGCCAAAAAACGAAAACCTGAATTTTCGACATTTTTCAGCAGGTGCTTTTTCGCTCGCCATTTCTCTCCTGTCAATCTCACGCTCTTTTCGCTGCGTTTTCTGAGTTCCTTGGAGTCCAATTGGTCGGGAAAGAGTCATACGAATCAATTCTGAGACGAAAAATTTTTTGGTAAAAAAAAAAGGAAGGTTAACCCCTTTGTATTTTTGGCGAAAATTTTCGCGATTCTGAAAAGTGCTGAAATCAATTCTTTTAGGCACTAGTCCGACGTAATTTTGCGAGAGAAATCGATTGGGCGCAGTCCCAATACGCTGCGATCAACGCATCGAAAGTTACAGCCAAAAAACGAAAACCTGAATTTTCGACATTTTTCAGCAGGTGCTTTTTCGCTCGCCATTTCTCTCCTGTCGATCTCACGCTCTTTTCGCTGCGTTTTCTGAGTTCCTTGGGGTCCAATTGGTCGGGAAAGAGTCATACGAATCAATTCTGAGACGAAAAATTTTTTGGTAAAAAAAAAAGGAAGGTTAACCCCTTTGTATTTTTGGCGAAAATTTTCGCGATTCTGAAAAGCGCTGAAATCAATTCTTTTAGGCACCATTCCGACGTAATTTTGCGAGAGAAATCGATTGGGCGCAGTCCCAATACGCTGCGATCAACGCATCGAAAGTTACAGCCAAAAAACGAAAACCTGAATTTTCGACATTTTTCGGCAGGTGCTTTTTCGCTCGCCATTTCTCTCCTGTCGATCTCACGCTCTTTTCGCTGCGTTTTCTGAGTTCCTTGGGGTCCAATTGGTCGGGAAAGAGTCATACGAATCAATTCTGAGACGAAAAATTTTTTGGTAAAAAAAAAAGGAAGGTTAACCCCTTTGTATTTTTGGCGAAAATTTTCGCGATTCTGAAAAGTGCTGAAATCAATTCTTTTAGGCACTATTCCGACGTAATTTTGCGAGAGAAATCGATTGGGCGCAGTCCCAATACGCTGCGATCAACGCATCGAAAGTTACAGCCAAAAAACGAAAACCTGAATTTTCGACATTTTTCAGCAGGTGCTTTTTCGCTCGCCATTTCTCTCCTGTCGATCTCACGCTCTTTTCGCTGCGTTTTCTGAGTTCCTTGGGGTCCAATTGGTCGGGAAAGAGTCATACGAATCAATTCTGAGACGAAAAATTTTTTGGTAAAAAAAAAAGGAAGGTTAACCCCTTTGTATTTTTGGCGAAAATTTTCGCGATTCTGAAAAGTGCTGAAATCAATTCTTTTAGGCACTATTCCGACGTAATTTTGCGAGAGAAATCGATTGGGCGCAGTCCCAATACGCTGCGATCAACGCATCGAAAGTTACAGCCAAAAAACGAAAACCTGAATTTTCGACATTTTTCGGCAGGTGCTTTTTCGCTCGCCATTTCTCTCCTGTCGATCTCACGCTCTTTTCGCTGCGTTTTCTGAGTTCCTTGGGGTCCAATTGGTCGGGAAAGAGTCATACGAATCAATTCTGAGACGAAAAATTTTTTGGTAAAAAAAAAAGGAAGGTTAACCCGTTTGTATTTTTGGCGAAAATTTTCGCGATTCTGAAAAGTGCTGAAATCAATTCTTTTAGGCACTATTCCGACGTAATTTTGCGAGAGAAATCGATTGGGCGCAGTCCCAATACGCTGCGATCAACGCATCGAAAGTTACAGCCAAAAAACGAAAACCTGAATTTTCGACATTTTTCAGCAGGTGCTTTTTCGCTCGCCATTTCTCTCCTGTCGATCTCACGCTCTTTTCGCTGCGTTTTCTGAGTTCCTTGGGGTCCAATTGGTCGGGAAAGAGTCATACGAATCAATTCTGAGACGAAAAATTTTTTGGTAAAAAAAAAAGGAAGGTTAACCCCTTTGTATTTTTGGCGAAAATTTTCGCGATTCTGAAAAGTGCTGAAATCAATTCTTTTAGGCACTATTCCGACGTAATTTTGCGAGAGAAATCGATTGGGCGCAGTCCCAATACGCTGCGATCAACGCATCGAAAGTTACAGCCAAAAAACGAAAACCTGAATTTTCGACATTTTTCAGCAGGTGCTTTTTCGCTCGCCATTTCTCTCCTGTCGATCTCACGCTCTTTTCGCTGCGTTTTCTGAGTTCCTTGGGGTCCAATTGGTCGGGAAAGAGTCATACGAATCAATTCTGAGACGAAAAATTTTTTGGTAAAAAAAAAAGGAAGGTTAACCCCTTTGTATTTTTGGCGAAAATTTTCGCGATTCTGAAAAGCGCTGGAATCAATTCTTCTAGGCACTATTCCGACGTAATTTTGCGAGAGAAATCGATTGGGCGCAGTCCCAATACGCTGCGATCAACGCATCGAAAGTTACAGCCAAAAAACGAAAACCTGAATTTTCGACATTTTTCGGCAGGTGCTTTTTCGCTCGCCATTTCTCTCCTGTCGATCTCACGCTCTTTTCGCTGCGTTTTCTGAGTTCCTTGGGGTCCAATTGGTCGGGAAAGAGTCATACGAATCAATTCTGAGACGAAAAATTTTTTGGTAAAAAAAAAAGGAAGGTTAACCCCTTTGTATTTTTGGCGAAAATTTTCGCGATTCTGAAAAGTGCTGAAATCAATTCTTTTAGGCACTATTCCGACGTAATTTTGCGAGAGAAATCGATTGGGCGCAGTCCCAATACGCTGCGATCAACGCATCGAAAGTTACAGCCAAAAAACGAAAACCTGAATTTTCGACATTTTTCAGCAGGTGCTTTTTCGCTCGCCATTTCTCTCCTGTCGATCTCACGCTCTTTTCGCTGCGTTTTCTGAGTTCCTTGGGGTCCAATTGGTCGGGAAAGAGTCATACGAATCAATTCTGAGACGAAAAATTTTTTGGTAAAAAAAAAAGGAAGGTTAACCCCTTTGTATTTTTGGCGAAAATTTTCGCGATTCTGAAAAGTGCTGAAATCAATTCTTTTAGGCACTATTCCGACGTAATTTTGCGAGTGAAATCGATTGGGCGCAGTCCCAATACGCTGCGATCAACGCATCGAAAGTTACAGCCAAAAAACGAAAACCTGAATTTTCGACATTTTTCAGCAGGTGCTTTTTCGCTCGCCATTTCTCTCCTGTCGATCTCACGCTCTTTTCGCTGCGTTTTCTGAGTTCCTTGGGGTCCGATTGGTCGGGAAAGAGTCATACGAATCAATTCTGAGACGAAAAATTTTTTGGTAAAAAAAAAAGGAAGGTTAACCCCTATGTATTTTTGGCGAAAATTTTCGCGATTCTGAAAAGTGCTGAAATCAATTCTTTTAGGCACTATTCCCACGTAATTTTGCGAGAGAAATCGATTGGGCGCAGTCCCAATACGCTGCGATCAACGCATCGAAAGTTACAGCCAAAAAACGAAAACCTGAATTTTCGACATTTTTCGGCAGGTGCTTTTTCGCTCGCCATTTCTCTCCTGTCGATCTCACGCTCTTTTCGCTGCGTTTTCTGAGTTCCTTGGGGTCCAATTGGTCGGGAAAGAGTCATACGAATCAATTCTGAGACGAAAAATTTTTTGGTAAAAAAAAAAGGAAGGTTAACCCCTTTGTATTTTTGGCGAAAATTTTCGCGATTCTGAAAAGTGCTGAAATCAATTCTTTTAGGCACTATTCCGACGTAATTTTGCGAGAGAAATCGATTGGGCGCAGTCCCAATACGCTGCGATCAACGCATCGAAAGTTACAGCCAAAAAACGAAAACCTGAATTTTCGACATTTTTCAGCAGGTGCTTTTTCGCTCGCCATTTCTCTCCTGTCGATCTCACGCTCTTTTCGCTGCGTTTTCTGAGTTCCTTGGGGTCCAATTGGTCGGGAAAGAGTCATACGAATCAATTCTGAGACGAAAAATTTTTTGGTAAAAAAAAAAGGAAGGTTAACCCCTTTGTATTTTTGGCGAAAATTTTCGCGATTCTGAAAAGCGCTGAAATCAATTCTTTTAGGCACTATTCCGACGTAATTTTGCGAGAGAAATCGATTAGGCGCAGTCCCAATACGCTGCGATCAACGCATCGAAAGTTACAGCCACAAAACGAAAACCTGAATTTCCGACATTTTTCAGCAGGTGCTTTTTCGCTCGCCATTTCTCTCCTGTCGATCTCACGCTCTTTTCGCTGCGTTTTCTGAGTTCCTTGGGGTCCAATTGGTCGGGAAAGAGTCATACGAATCAATTCTGAGACGAAAAATTTTTTGGTAAAAAAAAAAGGAAGGTTAACCCCTTTGTATTTTTGGCGAAAATTTTCGCGATTCTGAAAAGTGCTGAAATCAATTCTTTTAGGCACTATTCCGACGTAATTTTGCGAGAGAAATCGATTGGGCGCAGTCCCAATACGCTGCGATCAACGCATCGAAAGTTACAGCCAAAAAACGAAAACCTGAATTTTCGACATTTTTCAGCAGGTGCTTTTTCGCTCGCCATTTCTCTCCTGTCGATCTCACGCTCTTTTCGCTGCGTTTTCTGAGTTCCTTGGGGTCCAATTGGTCGGGAAAGAGTCATACGAATCAATTCTGAGACGAAAAATTTTTTGGTAAAAAAAAAAGGAAGGTTAACCCCTTTGTATTTTTGGCGAAAATTTTCGCGATTCTGAAAAGTGCTGAAATCAATTCTTTTAGGCACTATTCCGACGTAATTTTGCGAGAGAAATCGATTGGGCGCAGTCCCAATACGCTGCGATCAACGCATCGAAAGTTACAGCCAAAAAACGAAAACCTGAATTTTCGACATTTTTCAGCAGGTGCTTTTTCGCTCGCCATTTCTCTCCTGTCGATCTCACGCTCTTTTCGCTGCGTTTTCTGAGTTCCTTGGGGTCCAATTGGTCGGGAAAGAGTCATACGAATCAATTCTGAGACGAAAAATTTTTTGGTAAAAAAAAAAGGAAGGTTAACCCCTTTGTATTTTTGGCGAAAATTTTCGCGATTCTGAAAAGCGCTGAAATCAATTCTTTTAGGCACTATTCCGACGTAATTTTGCGAGAGAAATCGATTGGGCGCAGTCCCAATACGCTGCGATCAACGCATCGAAAGTTACAGCCAAAAAACGAAAACCTGAATTTTCGACATTTTTCGGCAGGTGCTTTTTCGCTCGCCATTTCTCTCCTGTCGATCTCACGCTCTTTTCGCTGCGTTTTCTGAGTTCCTTGAGGTCCAATTGGTCGGGAAAGAGTCATACGAATCAATTCTGAGACGAAAAATTTTTTGGTAAAAAAAAAAGGAAGGTTAACCCCTTTGTATTTTTGGCGAAAATTTTCGCGATTCTGAAAAGTGCTGAAATCAATTCTTTTAGGCACTATTCCGACGTAATTTTGCGAGAGAAATCGATTGGGCGCAGTCCCAATACGCTGCGATCAACGCATCGAAAGTTACAGCCAAAAAACGAAAACCTGAATTTTCGACATTTTTCAGCAGGTGCTCTTTCGCTCGCCATTTCTCTCCTGTCGATCTCACGCTCTTTTCGCTGCGTTTTCTGAGTTCCTTGGGGTCCAATTGGTCGGGAAAGAGTCATACGAATCAATTCTGAGACGAAAAATTTTTTGGTACAAAAAAAAGGAAGGTTAACCCCTTTGTATTTTTGGCGAAAATTTTCGCGATTCTGAAAAGTGCTGAAATCAATTCTTTTAGGCACTATTCCGACGTAATTTTGCGAGAGAAATCGATTGGGCGCAGTCCCAATACGCTGCGATCAACGCATCGAAAGTTACAGCCAAAAAACGAAAACCTGAATTTTCGACATTTTTCAGCAGGTGCTTTTTCGCTCGCCATTTCTCTCCTGTCGATCTCACGCTCTTTTCGCTGCGTTTTCTGAGTTCCTTGGGGTCCAATTGGTCGGGAAAGAGTCATACGAATCAATTCTGAGACGAAAAATTTTTTGGTAAAAAAAAAAGGAAGGTTAACCCCTTTGTATTTTTGGCGAAAATTTTCGCGATTCCGAAAAGCGCTGAAATCAATTCTTTTAGGCACTATTCCGACGTAATTTTGCAAGAGAAATCGATTAGGCGCAGTCCCAATACGCTGCGATCAACGCATCGAAAGTTACAGCCACAAAACGAAAACCTGAATTTCCGACATTTTTCAGCAGGTGCTTTTTCGCTCGCCATTTCTCTCCTGTCGATCTCACGCTCTTTTCGCTGCGTTTTCTGAGTTCCTTGGGGTCCAATTGGTCGGGAAAGAGTCATACGAATCAATTCTGAGACGAAAAATTTTTTGGTAAAAAAAAAAGGAAGGTTAACCCCTTTGTATTTTTGGCGAAAATTTTCGCGATTCTGAAAAGTGCTGAAATCAATTCTTTTAGGCACTATTCCGACGTAATTTTGCGAGAGAAATCGATTGGGCGCAGTCCCAATACGCTGCGATCAACGCATCGAAAGTTACAGCCAAAAAACGAAAACCTGAATTTTCGACATTTTTCAGCAGGTGCTTTTTCGCTCGCCATTTCTCTCCTGTCGATCTCACGCTCTTTTCGCTGCGTTTTCTGAGTTCCTTGGGGTCCAATTGGTCGGGAAAGAGTCATACGAATCAATTCTGAGACGAAAAATTTTTTGGTAAAAAAAAAAGGAAGGTTAACCCCTTTGTATTTTTGGCGAAAATTTTCGCGATTCTGAAAAGTGCTGAAATCAATTCTTTTAGGCACTATTCCGACGTAATTTTGCGAGAGAAATCGATTGGGCGCAGTCCCAATACGCTGCGATCAACGCATCGAAAGTTACAGCCAAAAAACGAAAACCTGAATTTTCGACATTTTTCAGCAGGTGCTTTTTCGCTCGCCATTTCTCTCCTGTCGATCTCACGCTCTTTTCGCTGCGTTTTCTGAGTTCCTTGGGGTCCAATTGGTCGGGAAAGAGTCATACGAATCAATTCTGAGACGAAAAATTTTTTGGTAAAAAAAAAAGGAAGGTTAACCCCTTTGTATTTTTGGCGAAAATTTTCGCGATTCTGAAAAGTGCTGAAATCAATTCTTTTAGGCACTATTCCGACGTAATTTTGCGAGAGAAATCGATTGGGCGCAGTCCCAATACGCTGCGATCAACGCATCGAAAGTTACAGCCAAAAAACGAAAACCTGAATTTTCGACATTTTTCAGCAGGTGCTTTTTCGCTCGCCATTTCTCTCCTGTCGATCTCACGCTCTTTTCGCTGCGTTTTCTGAGTTCCTTGGGGTCCAATTGGTCGGGAAAGAGTCATACGAATCAATTCTGAGACGAAAAATTTTTTGGTAAAAAAAAAAGGAAGGTTAACCCCTTTGTATTTTTGGCGAAAATTTTCGCGATTCTGAAAAGTGCTGAAATCAATTCTTTTAGGCACTATTCCGACGTAATTTTGCGAGAGAAATCGATTGGGCGCAGTCCCAATACGCTGCGATCAACGCATCGAAAGTTACAGCCAAAAAACGAAAACCTGAATTTTCGACATTTTTCAGCAGGTGCTTTTTCGCTCGCCATTTCTCTCCTGTCGATCTCACGCTCTTTTCGCTGCGTTTTCTGAGTTCCTTGGGGTCCAATTGGTCGGGAAAGAGTCATACGAATCAATTCTGAGACGAAAAATTTTTTGGTAAAAAAAAAAGGAAGGTTAACCCCTTTGTATTTTTGGCGAAAATTTTCGCGATTCTGAAAAGTGCTGAAATCAATTCTTTTAGGCACTATTCCGACGTAATTTTGCGAGAGAAATCGATTGGGCGCAGTCCCAATACGCTGCGATCAACGCATCGAAAGTTACAGCCAAAAAATGAAAACCTGAAGTTTCGACATTTTTCAGCAGGTGCTTTTTCGCTCGCCATTTCTCTCCTGTCGATCTCACGCTCTTTTCGCTGCGTTTTCTGAGTTCCTTGGGGTCCAATTGGTCGGGAAAGAGTCATACGAATCAATTCTGAGACGAAAAATTTTTTGGTAAAAAAAAAAGGAAGGTTAACCCCTTTGTAATTTTGGCGAAAATTTTCGCGATTCTGAAAAGTGCTGAAATCAATTCTTTTAGGCACTATTCCGACGTAATTTTGCGAGAGAAATCGATTGGGCGCAGTCCCAATACGCTGCGATCAACGCATCGAAAGTTACAGCCAAAAAACGAAAACCTGAAGTTTCGACATTTTTCAGCAGGTGCTTTTTCGCTCGCCATTTCTCTCCTGTCGATCTCACGCTCTTTTCGCTGCGTTTTCTGAGTTCCTTGGGGTCCAATTGGTCGGGAAAGAGTCATACGAATCAATTCTGAGACGAAAAATTTTTTGGTAAAAAAAAAAGGAAGGTTAACCCCTTTGTAATTTTGGCGAAAATTTTCGCGATTCTGAAAAGTGCTGAAATCAATTCTTTTAGGCACTATTCCGACGTAATTTTGCGAGAGAAATCGATTGGGCGCAGTCCCAATACGCTGCGATCAACGCATCGAAAGTTACAGCCAAAAAACGAAAACCTGAATTTTCGACATTTTTCAGCAGGTGCTTTTTCGCTCGCCATTTCTCTCCTGTCGATCTCACGCTCTTTTCGCTGCGTTTTCTGAGTTCCTTGAGGTCCGATTGTTCGGGAAAGAGTCATACGAATCAATTCTGAGACGAATAATTTTTTGGTAAAAAAAAAAGGAAGGTTAACCCCTTTGTAATTATGGCGAAAATTTTCGCGATTCTGAAAAGTGCTGAAATCAATTCTTTTAGGCACTATTCCGACGTAATTTTGCGAGAGAAATCGATTGGGCGCAGTCCCAATACGCTGCGATCAACGCATCGAAAGTTACAGCCAAAAAACGAAAACCTGAATTTTCGACATTTTTCAGCAGGTGCTTTTTCGCTCGCCATTTCTCTCCTGTCGATCTCACGCTCTTTTCGCTGCGTTTTCTGAGTTCCTTGGGGTCCAATTGGTCGGGAAAGAGTCATACGAATCAATTCTGAGACGAAAAATTTTTTGGTAAAAAAAAAAGGAAGGTTAACCCCTTTGTATTTTTGGCGAAAATTTTCGCGATTCTGAAAAGTGCTGAAATCAATTCTTTTAGGCACTATTCCGACGTAATTTTGCGAGAGAAATCGATTGGGCGCAGTCCCAATACGCTGCGATCAACGCATCGAAAGTTACAGCCAAAAAACGAAAACCTGAATTTTCGACATTTTTCAGCAGGTGCTTTTTCGCTCGCCATTTCTCTCCTGTCGATCTCACGCTCTTTTCGCTGCGTTTTCTGAGTTCCTTGGGGTCCAATTGGTCGGGAAAGAGTCATACGAATCAATTCTGAGACGAAAAATTTTTTGGTAAAAAAAAAAGGAAGGTTAACCCCTTTGTAATTTTGGCGAAAATTTTCGCGATTCTGAAAAGTGCTGAAATCAATTCTTTTAGGCACTATTCCGACGTAATTTTGCGAGAGAAATCGATTGGGCGCAGTCCCAATACGCTGCGATCAACGCATCGAAAGTTACAGCCAAAAAACGAAAACCTGAATTTTCGACATTTTTCAGCAGGTGCTTTTTCGCTCGCCATTTCTCTCCTGTCGATCTCACGCTCTTTTCGCTGCGTTTTCTTAGTTCCTTGGGGTCCAATTGGTCGGTAAAGGGTCATACGAATCAATTCTGAGAAGAAAAATTTTTTGGTAAAAAAAAAAGGAAGGTTAACCCCTTTGTATTTTTGGCGAAAATTTTCGCGATTCTGAAAAGTGCTGAAATCAATTCTTTTAGGCACCATTCCGACGTAATTTTGCGAGAGAAATCGATTGGGCGCAGTCCCAATACGCTGCGATCAACGCATCGAAAGTTACAGCCAAAAAACGAAAACCTGAATTTTCGACATTTTTCAGCAGGTGCTTTTTCGCTCGCCATTTCTCTCCTGTCGATCTCACGCTCTTTTCGCTGCGTTTTCTGAGTTCCTTGGGGTCCAATTGGTCGGGAAAGAGTCATACGAATCAATTCTGAGACGAAAAATTTTTTGGTAAAAAAAAAGGAAGGTTAACCCCTTTGTATTTTTGGCGAAAATTTTCGCGATTCTGAAAAGTGCTGAAATCTATTCTTTTAGGCACTATTCCGACGTAATTTTGCGAGAGAAATCGATTGGGCGCAGTCCCAATACGCTGCGATCAACGCATCGAAAGTTACAGCCAAAAAACGAAAACCTGAATTTTCGACATTTTTCAGCAGGTGCTTTTTCGCTCGCCATTTCTCTCCTGTCGATCTCACGCTCTTTTCGCTGCGTTTTCTGAGTTCCTTGGGGTCCAATTGGTCGGGAAAGAGTCATACGAATCAATTCTGAGACGAAAAATTTTTTGGTAAAAAAAAAAGGAAGGTTAACCCCTTTGTATTTTTGGCTAAAATTTTCGCGATTTTGAAAAGTGCCGGAATCAATTCTTTCTGGCACCATTCCGACGTAATTTTGCGAGAGAAATCGTTTGGGCGCAGTCCCAATACGCTGCGATCAACGCATCGAAAGTTACAGCCAAAAAACGAAAACCTGAATTTTCGACATTTTTCAGCAGGTGCTTTTTCGCTCGCCATTTCTCTCCTGTCGATCTCACGCTCTTTTCGCTGCGTTTTCTGAGTTCCTTGGGGTCCAATTGGTCGGGAAAGAGTCATACGAATCAATTCTGAGACGAAAAATTTTTTGGTAAAAAAAAAAGGAAGGTTAACCCCTTTGTAATTTTGGCGAAAATTTTCGCGATTCTGAAAAGTGCTGAAATCAATTCTTTTAGGCACTATTCCGACGTAATTTTGCGAGAGAAATCGATTGGGCGCAGTCCCAATACGCTGCGATCAACGCATCGAAAGTTACAGCCAAAAAACGAAAACCTGAATTTTCGACATTTTTCAGCTGGTGCTTTTTCGCTCGCCATTTCTCTCCTGTCGATCTCACGCTCTTTTCGCTGCGTTTTCTGAGTTCCTTGGGGTCCAATTGGTCGGGAAAGAGTCATACGAATCAATTCTGAGACGAAAAATTTTTTGGTAAAAAAAAAAGGAAGGTTAACCCCATTGTATTTTTGGCTAAAATTTTCGCGATTTTGAAAAGTGCCGGAATCAATTCTTTCTGGCACCATTCCGACGTAATTTTGCGAGAGAAATCGTTTGGGCGCAGTCCCAATACGCTGCGATCAACGCATCGAAAGTTACAGCCAAAAAACGAAAACCTGAATTTTCGACATTTTTCAGCAGGTGCTTTTTCGCTCGCCATTTCTCTCCTGTCGATCTCACGCTCTTTTCGCTGCGTTTTCTGAGTTCCTTGGGGTCCAATTGGTCGGGAAAGAGTCATACGAATCAATTCTGAGACGAAAAATTTTTTGGTAAAAAAAAAAGGAAGGTTAACCCCTTTGTATTTTTGGCTAAAATTTTCGCGATTTTGAAAAGTGCCGGAATCAATTCTTTCTGGCACCATTCCGACGTAATCTTGCGAGAGAAATCGTTTGGGCGCAGTCCCAATACGCTGCGATCAACGCATCGAAAGTTACAGCCAAAAAACGAAAACCTGAATTTTCGACATTTTTCAGCAGGTGCTTTTTCGCTCGCCATTTCTCTCCTGTCGATCTCACGCTCTTTTCGCTGCGTTTTCTGAGTTCCTTGGGGTCCAATTGGTCGGGAAAGAGTCATACGAATCAATTCTGAGACGAAAAATTTTTTGGTAAAAAAAAAAGGAAGGTTAACCCCTTTGTATTTTTGGCGAAAATTTTCGCGATTCTGAAAAGTGCTGAAATCAATTCTTTTAGGCACTATTCCGACGTAATTTTGCAAGAGAAATCGATTGGGCGCAGTCCCAATACGCTGCGATCAACGCATCGAAAGTTACAGCCAAAAAACGAAAACCTGAATTTTCGACATTTTTCAGCAGGTGCTTTTTCGCTCGCCATTTCTCTCCTGTCGATCTCACGCTCTTTTCGCTGCGTTTTCTGAGTTCCTTGGGGTCCAATTGGTCGGGAAAGAGTCATACGAATCAATTCTGAGACGAAAAATTTTTTGGTAAAAAAAAAAGGAAGGTTAACCCCTTTGTATTTTTGGCGAAAATTTTCGCGATTCTGAAAAGTGCTGAAATCAATTCTTTTAGGCACTACTACGACGTAATCTTGCGAGAGAAATCGATTGGGCGCAGTCCCAATACGCTGCGATCAACGCATCGAAAGTTACAGCCAAAAAACGAAAACCTGAATTTTCGACATTTTTCAGCAGGTGCTTTTTCGCTCGCCATTTCTCTCCTGTCGATCTCACGCTCTTTCGCTGCGGTTCCTGAGTCCCTGGGGATCCAATTAGTTAGAAAAGGGTCATACAAGTCGAATCTGAGACCATAAATTTTTTGGCTTTAAAAACGAAAAAATAAGTAACGCTAACCCCTTCGGATTTTCGGGGAAAATGATCGCGATTTTTCGAAGTTCTGGAATAAATTCATTCTGGCACTACTCCACCTTAACTTTGCGAGACAAATCGGTGAAGCGCAGTCCCGATACGCTGCGAGCAGCGGATCAAAAGTCACAGCCAAAAAACCAGAACCTGTGTGTTCGACATTTTTCAACAGGCAACCTAACCTAACCTACCCAGCACCCAACCTACCACCTAATTTCCCTACCCTACCCCACCCTACCCTACCCCTGCCTCTCCTTCTACTCTTGTTCCCACTCGAGATCCTACTCCTACTCCCATTCCTACTCCTAGGTATTTACTAGTCTCCGCTTGTAAGACGTGTTTTGGAGGGAAAATTACCGAAGTGCGTGGATCGGTAAACAGTAAATTTAGTTTCTGGCACAGTTATGTTTGTAACCGTCTATCAGTTCTAAAAAAGCAAATCAAACTTGAGGCATCATGGCTCCTTACGTCAGTGGCGTGCAGTGTTGAACAAACAGGAATAATCTGTCTATCCAAAGCTTGGATCAAGACCAAAACTTAGTACCAGGCTACTTTTCTTCCCTTTCTTCATTGGTAGAGCTGGGGAATGGTAAGTACTTTTGTTCATTCACTTTTATTCGTATATAATCAGTATTTTTGTTTATTGGCCTCAGTTTCTATACAATATATATATATGTATATATATACAATGTATATGTATACAATTTTCCGATATATAGATCAGTATATCGTCCCACATCAACCCAACACTACTTCACATGGCGACCCCCCTATGAATGCAGAAATCCTAAAATTTGATGAAATAAAACAGCCGGAGATATTTGGTAGGTTCGATATTGATTCTGGAGAAAACCACAGTTCATCCGGTTTTTGGTAAAGTAACAGATATTTTTATGTTCGGAGACAACCCCTGCTTTTTAGTTAATATTTTGCCATCTTGTCGATTCGATCGTCATTTTTGGGGCTACGAAATAATTGAAAATCCAGGTATGGATATACATCCAAGTCTCATTTCTTCTAAAATGTTAGCCGACTCACGTCCGTGTAGTTTGTTACTTATAAAACAGTCTAAGAGACTTACGGAACTACACGTTGCGCCTTGTAATTTCTTGCAATTGTTATATGTACCTGCCCAATGTTCATGTCTAATGTAAATTGAAGGAATGTTGAATAAACGGACAAACATTATAATTACAGACTTATTATTTCTATAACTATATATTGCATGTTAAATTTACTGAACTTCTGGTAGATTTCACCAGACTGGCAAGTCTGTATATGGATAGAATGCCTGTACTGTTAATTTTACCAAAAAGTTTAGTACAACAAACAAAACAATATTTTAGCTACGATTGCACCGATCGGTACTCTGAACTATAGACACTGGTAACCAGTGCATGGATTATTCCTTCAGCTCAATAAGGATACTGTACAGTTTGGTTATTCCAACAATAACAGCTGGTTCAATGAACCACATTGGGGCAGTAATTTCAACTTTATGGTCTTGTAAATTTATCGTTGTTATGTCGTAGCAATTTAAGCATTGACTAATAGATTTATCGTTGTTCTGTCGTAACACTTACAGCATCGACTAGTAAATAAGCTGTCTGGACAGAGTAAATATAACATGCGTTTTTGTAATGTTGATGCTCGGGATTGGTTTTGAGAACCAAAATTTGAGTTTCGAGCCTTACCAGACAAATAAAATAGGAATTACCGTACAGGCATTCTGTCCATATACGCACCAGCGACTTCAGTAAAAGTTACATTCATTACGGTATTCTGAACCCGGTTTTTTCTCCGTGCAGTGCACAAGTTGTTGTCGTCCTCGTCGTACACCTCGATTACCCGCAACCACCTCCGACCACTTCCAACGACCACCTCCAACGACCACCGATGACCACCTCGGGTTATACCTTGAATAGTAATAAATATTTTCAGCATAAGAACACATCAAAAATATTGTATAAGGATTAGTGTAATTAAATAATGAATTAATAATATAATAAATGTTATCAGCGCATTTATGGCTACTGAATTTGTGCTTGCGCGAAGAATGAATTGAAATAATATGTTGTAAACATGACAAGTTTGAAAAATTTTAGATGAAATGTAATTACAATTGCCATTAATATTATAAAAATATTAAACTCACTGAGTACAAATCCTTGTGCTCCTCGTCCACGCTGCTCTCCTCGTCTTTCTCGTTCTCTTCCTCGTCCACCTTGATCACCCCTAACCACCTCCGACCAGATCCAACCACCGCAAACCGTCTCCAACGACCACCGCTAATCACCTCGAATCCTAATAAATAATTTCAGTATCAGAACACATCAAAAATATTGCTTAAGCATTAATGTAATTTTTTTATCGACTCATTTTACAAAGAAGATTATGAGAAAATTACAAAAAATTATAGAAATTTTATTAGCGCATTGATGGCTACTGAATTTGGGCTTGCGCGAATTGAAATAATTTATTGTAAACATGACAAGTTTGAAAAACTTCAGATAAAATTTAATTACAATTGCCATTAAATATTATGAAAATGTTACTCCTACCGTGCAGAAGTCCTCGTCCTCCTCGTGCACCTTGTTCTCCTTGTCCTCCTCGTCCTCTCCCTGAAGTCAAGTTTCACCAGGTAGCGGACCTGGAGCGCAGAAACTACGGAACGCTCGTTCTGGAAGTCGAGCTTCACCAGGTAGTGGACCTGGAGCATAGAAACTACGGAGCGCTAGGTCAAAAGTCACCAGATCAAAAACCTGAACACCCAGAACTACGGAGTGCTTGTCCTGGAAGTCGAGTTTCACGAAGTAGTGGACCTGGAGCGCAGGAACCACGGAGCGCTTGTCCCTGAAGTCAAGTTTCACCAGGTAGTGAGCCTGGAGCGCAGAAACCACGGAGCGCGAGTTGCACCAGAAAGCGGACCCGAATCGCAGGATCCAGGAGGTTGAGAACCCGGTACTCGAAATTTCCGGAGCTCGATTTTCATGCGCCCGCTCTACTGCGCGGTTGTTTCCAGACTGAAGAATTCGGCTAGCTGATTTTCGTCTATATAGATCGATGACGTCAAGAGAAAAAAAATTTTGTTGACTAAAGATATATTCTTCAGTTAACGAGTCAGTTAATAACGCTGCTGTTCTGAGACAGTCGCCGACAATCACCTTTTTGGGTCTTCAAATCACGACACTGCGTTAAAGACTGTCTCACATACGGAGCATCCATTTCATTTCAATCAAAATCAGCGCATCCGTGATGTATTAAGTTACTCTGAATTTTTTTTCCATACGTACACTTCTCGAAAAACAATTCTGCTCCTCTACTCAACGTAGATACTTCACTTGCGACTAGCTAAAACAGCGTTTCGATTCCATGCTAACGAAAATTCAAGATCGCGAGAGCAAATGAAAAGTTGTTGGAATAATCATCAATATTAATGTTATAGAATACATCGAGCGCGTGTCGAATAGAATCCCATTTCGAAATGAATAATTCTTCTTATTTCATATTATAGCCGATTATTGGAGATAATCTAGTTTGTCTCCTGGAAAATTATAAAATTTATAGTATTCATCACGTATTAATCGTAAATGGATCGTATGTATTAATATCGTACATGGACCGCATATACGTATATACTTTTTGATCTCTGCATAATTATTACATCTGATCTATTATTATTTATGATCTATGTATACATTCCTCTCTCGGGTACCTGTAATTTAATTAGATCACTGTTTTGCTACGAATTTTGGAAGAAATTTATTCTCATTATTAATTCCTTGTATCGCCGACAATTCGTTATGTAGACACAGGCTAAGTACTGTCTTGGACTTACCATTGCGAAGACTGTGTTACTCGGAAGGTGAATGCAGCCAGCATCATGTCGAAATCGGTGACTCTCTGATGTTCTGCAATAAGCTCTCAACTCTACCGTTGGAACATCTCAGGGGGCGTAAGCGCACGACGGTTCTCGGTTGTCACACCAAAGTCCATTAGAGTAACTGTCTTTATATTCCTCAGTCAACCTATTAGCTTTATGAGACGTGCATAGGGAAGGATGGCAGTGTCATGAGATTTCGTGTCGTGGGGGAGGGAGCAAACGTACTTATTGAATGGCCTTCAGGATAAAATAACATGTTTTTTTCCATGTTAAATACAATATTACTTCTACCAAAAATACAATTTTCACGACGTGAACAACGCATACAAACTAAACAGAGACAGATCAGGTGTTTAGTCGGAGAAAGAAAATGGTAACGCTGCCACATTTCTCACATCCCAGGAACATATCAACGCATAAAACAAGACCATTTTTGAATCACAGGTTTTGTTTGTCTAATTCATGAATACTGAGTACAATATTATTCATAACAAATTTATACTTCATATTCGTATCGATTTAATGACAATTATGCGTAAATTCTTAATTTGACATTGGGCTCATGGTGGGCACCCACGTAATAAGTCCCTGTGCGGAAGAACCACCTTAAGTAGAATCTGATAACTGGTACATGAGACGGTTATTTGTGTAGTATGTAAGTATAGTTTAAGTTCTGACCTACATACAGGTGCAATGTATCTCTGCAGGATACGGTGTGAATGATATTATATTGTTACCATTTCATGTAATCTGTATTAAAAAATCGATTAATAAATAAATTTCCCCGAATGTTTTTCGTATTTTGTCAGCTGCTGGTCCTACACCATTTCAATTGTTTTTCTCGCCCTTCTCCTAGGCAATTTCTTTGCTCCTGGTACTTTCCTCTCTTAGTTGTCTATTTCGTATTACTTTGGGTCCAATTAGTCTTAAAAATGTCGTAGAAAATGATTCTGAGATGAAAAATATTATGGTTAAAACAAAGCAAGGCTTACCTCTCTGTATTTTTGTTCAAAATTTTAACGCTTTTGAATAATGCTGGAATCAATTCTTTGAAGCACTATAGCGACGTCATTTTACAGAAGGAATCCACTGGCGCGCTCCAAATCCATTGTGATCAAGGGATCAAGAGTTATAAACGAAGATCAAACGATTTCCTTCGTCATTTTTTTGGTGCTGGTCCTTTGCTTTCTATGAAGTCTTTCTTGCGTTTTTGAGATTCAAATCAGACTAGAATGGGTCAAACATATCGATTCTGAAGCGAAAAATTTTTTCGACATAAGAAAGCAACTTCTTTGTATTTTTTTACTCGAAAGTTCGTCGATTTTGAACAATGCTTTGAACCAATTATTTGTTACACCACGGCGACGTAATTTTGTCAAAGAAATACATTGCGTACAATCTCAACTTGCTGTGAATAACGGATCAAAACTTAAAGTTAAAAAAAAAATTGAATTTATTCATATTTTCTTCTTTTACTCAGCTGTTGTTCCTTCGATAATCTAATCCTCATTTTCGTGGCAAGTATGCATAACGTAGGAATTTTTTTCAGTCGTATTTTGACCTATTCCTAGTCATGCTAGAATCAATCCTTCTCCACAATTCATCGACCTAATTTCGCGAGATGAATTGATTACCAGCAATGGATTAGAAGTGACAATCGAAAAACGGAACATATCGTGTTATTTTCTTTGTCTGCTCGCAATTACTCATCCCACAAAATCCAAGATCTTCTACCTGGAAGTTGCATGTAAGCAAGTAATCGCATGTCCTTTCAAGCAATCAGGCACTTAGGTACTAGATTTTAGTTTATTGGATCATACCTGTGTTGAAATCGTGTTCGTAAGATGCGGTAAAAAAGTCGCTACAGATGCTTGCTCAGGTAAGGATTCTTCGCACTACATAATTTTGCCCTATCCCGATGTATTTTAGTTCTACAGATGAAGTAAATCTTATAAAAGAACATCACATTTGCAGGCATCATTCACCTTACCTTATCTACGATGTTACGCCACATATATTTCCTACGAAGACGTGACGCACCAAAAATAATGGTTTGACACGGCATGCGGTTCTTATTTTAGCCAAAGGCGAATGAGTTTATTTTCATCTTCCCGACCCAAAACTTGACAATGGGATTCAATTCTACATCGGAAAATAATACATCCGTACACAATATCTAGACATTACTTTCGCAATCATAAGTGCGTAAACGTAATGTCAAACGTTCGAAAGGAGTGGTATATCGTGCTGGGAATTATTTCATTTTTTGACAGGTGTGAGTTTTATAAACAATAAAAGTTTTATGCTCATTAATTAGCCCTGGCTTAAACATTTCTCCAAAAGTTCTAAAACTTATTTTATATTATGAAGTCTAATAAATCGGATTGCCAGATCACGATTTGAGCTCCAGTGACACTTTGCGATGAAGTGGGATTTACATCCTAACGTAACAGTGACATTTCAATATTCGAAAACGGCATATATTCCTTTGCTACGAGATTGAACTCTTCGTAAAAACTCGAATTCAAATGCAAGATGAAGTGACTTGTCGATCACCCGGGTACAGTTATCGGGGGCCCATGTAATAAGGGGGCTGCGCAATCGAGGTCGCGGCTGTTACGTAGGGGTAAAAGGAGTGCCCTGGAGGAACGCCTTGAGGCTGATGATCACCGTCGCTGTGAGCGGCGGCGTAACCTTCGAGGGTGTGGTAATCGCTGTGGAAACACGTGTAAGACGGCTTCATCGCCGCGCTGGAGTCATGGGGGTACTTCAAGTTCTCTGGGTACGTCTTCATCGCGTCCGTAATTTTCGGTAGATCGTAGGCTCTCGGCTGTGGCTCAACGAACTTTGGCACACCGCCGTTTTCTTCGTGACGATGATGGTGATGGTGATGATGATGATGGAGATACCTAGCGTGCAACAGGTCCTGACGCTTGGAATCAGAGTGTGTTTTTGGTAGTTCGTACTTTGGGGGCTGCGTCTGACCGTCGTAGGCTTGCTTCTCGGCGTATACCTTATCGTGGTCGGGTCGCTGCGGGAACTTTACTGGTGGCGGTAGGTTGGATGGCACCATTGATGGATCTCCGTATGTCCTCGACGGATTAGCCGCGTAGTACGACGTCGGTAGGTCGTAAGCCTTGCCGGCTTCGTGATACAACAGCCGTCCATAGGCGCAGTCTCCCGTCGATCCAGTCGGTGAGTCGAAGCTCGTTGTGGTTGGGACGATGCATTGCGCAATCACCATGCCGGCCTGCTCGGCCAATTTTTGCTTTCTTCGCCTCGGCTGATACTGAAACAAGTAATTGATTCGCGTATTGTTACACCGTTATACTTTTCGACTATGACTGGTAGAACAGTGTGGAGTCACTAGATTCGGGATTGGACCGGTTCATGATTCGATAGGTGGAAGAGAGAACGGGACGTAATTGGTAAGCAAAATGAAAGTGATATCTCAGCACACGATGCATCAAACGTATAATAATAAAATCTGTAATCGAGACGAGAAATTGAATGCGGAATGTTACATGCGACTTTTACTCGTTATACTGTACCCGCGTATCTATATGTGATGCACGTGTGTGTAAATTTAAATAATACTTGTATCATGTACCTTGTACTCAGGATGCTGTTTCTTGTGAGCGCTTCGTAGTCTTTGCGCTTCTTCGACGAACGGTTGTTTGTCTCTGTCACTCAAGATTCTTTGAACAAAAAACAAGAAAAAAAAAATAATTACGAAATATTACCACTGTAAAGAACACCTAAGCATTTATGATAAACAAGTGATTGGATATTATTTCAATACTGTAAGATCTTAGCGTTATCGAATAGCAGATGAGCTGCGAAGGCTAGGGTAAGAGACTCACTGGTGTCACAGAACACAAATTATGATTCTAAAAATAATTTATCCACGCAGATTTGGATTTAAAAATTATTTGCAGACTTCACTTTAGACGTTGGAAATATTGGGCATATAACGACGTGATAAAAATTCATTCCAATAATTCATATTGATCTTTCGAAAACGAAGTATATTAAGTGATGTTAGAGATGAATGACATGAATATATTCATCGTCGAAGGGTACACCAAACAGCGCGCGGTATTCGGAATCGATGTTCGTTGGTATGGAAACTGTACACACCGCAACGTATGAAAGACAGATGTTTGAATGATCTATACGATCTATACCTCAGATTTCAAATTTTTTACCCAACAGTCTACTGCCGTCATCTGCACCGTGATTTCCAGAATCCCCATAAATACTTCAATGAATATTCTACGGTGGCATCGACGTGCCGTTAATTATCCGCTCGGCTGCTTGAAAATCAATAGTTTAATCGACAAGGTATGCGAACGTCAAGTGCTATTCTAAAAGTCAAATGAAACTCTACTTTGTGTGATTCGACAGTTTTTTTGGCTACCGGAGTTCACATGATAATTAGTCTTTAAATCTTCAAAACGTTGTATCGCCAAAAGTTTGGTCCCGCATGGCGTCTGACTGGCTTCCCCATTGACAACATTGGTGCAGTACGCCAGGGTTCAAGTATCGACGAGGCATTGTGTGTCAACGAAGCACCTATGCTAGATCCAGAGTGGGCCACAGCAGATTGCGAAAAGCTCGAGGCACTCGAAAGATCATCCGGCAACATTAGAATTGACGTTGAGTATCCCGTGAGTGATTCAGGCAGTCTCTCCCGTCTCTCATCCAGTCTGTATCAACGTGAACCATACATTTTGATAAGGTCATGCTGCATACGCATAGGAAAAATTTTTACGGGAAAATTAAAATTCAACAATCAACTCTGTAATAAAAAGTTCCAGGTTCGGTGGAGTCACCTAAGGATTTTCAGTATAACGAACACCGAATTTACCGTACGTTTATCGTAGGTGTATAAAACAGTAATTTTTCCCTGAGCACATGGGACCAGGATAAGTTGCCAGAAGGTTCACGACACACAAGAGTCCGGTGACTCACTATAATGAGATATAGCAAAGTAGAATAAGACCCACTTGTGTAGTTAGTGTGTAAGAGCGCTAGCACTCCGACTTGCATACATTCAATTTTTGTGATACGTACGGCAATGGAAACATTTACACCGCGTGTACAATGTTTTCCGGAAATGCACATTCACCCTCCGCTTCACGACGCACTTTGAGTCCCAGAATTGCAAAGGCATCGAATGTACAAACCATTGTTGACCTGTAAACGAAGATTCAGTTTCCTTCCTCCATTGCGCAGGAATGCGCGGCAACAACTAACGGGGTTCCGGATGGGCTCAAATGTTCAAAGGCACTCTACATTCGTTGTTCGGTAAAGTACGCGACCATGTCTGGAACCGCACACACTTACCACTGGGAAGCATCTTGGGAACCGGGAAAGAATTGGATGAATCCACTCATGGGCTGGACAAGCTCGTGAGTTGAAATGATTTAAAAATTGTTTGTACAAAGTATATCGTATCGTGTAAAACGAATTGTAGTCTGGATAAGCAGCTGAGCAGCGGTAAAGAGTAAACAGTGCCAAATAACCACAGGCTGGTCTATAGGTGCGCTAAAATGGATACATCAATAGTTAGACCATCTGATTCATAGACTATGCATCGACCTAGCAACCGAAATTGCGGTGCAAACGTCCCATTATATCCAATAATTATTGAGTTTTCGAGTGTGTAAAGATGAGCTTGAAACTTGCTCCGAAATTCTTCAGGTCCGATCCAGAAGCTTCGTTGGCGCCCCTCAGGTTTCCGGATGAAGCGTCCGCGGTGAAGTTCTGCGAAAAGAACGGGTACAACTGGTACAAACAGCGCGGCCCCCCATCGCTACGAAACCCCATTGTCAAGCGTTACGAGAATAACTTCCACTGGAATCGGAGAAGCCGCCTCTCGACCCGTTGAGATACTTGGAGCACTTATAACATCATACCGTTCCGCTTGTGTACCTCAAGTGAGCCGGCGGGCTTGACGCGCATGAAAGTTACCAAATTTCAACGGAGATTTTATTGGAAAGTTGTACAACGCGCTGTGTGTACCGAAGAAATTATAAAAAAGCGAAGAAAAATAACCGACGCCCACGCGTCGTTTTTTATACAAATACAATCTTATTATACACGCGCTTGTCGGTTGGAGAAAAGTTTGAGTGTAAAAGATGAGATGACGTTAAAGGTGGACGACTGAAATTTCGCCTCTGCGCCCTGCAAGATTGTTGAAACGAAAATTAGGAAACTGCGAAATTTTTCTTACCGCCACAATTTTCCGAGGGTCTTTGACAGCTCCGAGTTGTGGAGATGCGGATACTGATAGGAGAGCTTTCTTCTCGCTGCTTGAGCCCACACCATGAAAGCGTTCATCGGTCTTTTAATGTGGCCACCCCGGCGACCACTGGCTTTCGATGTGACTGGTAAAAGCGTCCAGTCGTAACCTGCGATATAATCAAGCATTATCATTCGCTCTCCACGTATACTCTAGAGTATACGCGTAGACATCGTACAAGTTTTGAATTCTCTGAAAAACACCAAAGACTAGAACGTTCTTACATCACAGTGACCAGTAAAGCAAACTTAACGGAAACAGTTTTAATTAAAACGTGAACTGCGAGATTAAAAATCCGGAGTCTACCAAAGAATCTCAGTTCTATAAGGTTAGATATAATCATACCCTGTTCCACATACGTGATACTGACTTTACATAGTCGATTTTACGCCCTTAGTCTACGATTGCATCATCATCCGGAAGCGCAGCGAGCGAAACGAGATAACACCGGTTACTAATATGCTTGTACGTGCACACCTGCTTTTATAATGTATAATCTGCTCACCCTGCGGTGGAGCGCAGATGCGAGCTTTGTCAACAATTTTTCAGAAATGGCGGATGATATCGAATGGCAGCGATCGTTGGCCTTGAAATGTGGCGATAATTTTTTAACCGCACGTCCTCGGGAAAGTTTTGTCGTGCGTACCTATCCTCGTGGCAAAGCTGCATGCGACATGTAATACCGAAAATGACTTCAAAGTGGTTTTCTCGCCCCTAATTGCCCCACCAAGAATCATTAGGCTCTCCTCGCCTAGTATTCCGGCAAGTTCCCCGGCTGTCACCATGGCCCATGGCCACCCCTCCGAGGAGCGTGCCACGGTAGCTAATTACCACGGGGTCACGGATGGCCGAGGCGGCATCTCTGTCGGTTTTCTTTCATCAAAGGAGGTCCTCGACGGGGTTCCCGTACGCGGAAATCCTCCAAAGGATTGCCGAAATGTTGAGAATAACTTTACTCGCTGTCACGCGATGCAAAAAGATCATATCGAAGCGTTGTTACATGTGCATATTGTATATACCTAAATTTGCCAGGGGTTACCTGAAATTATTATATTGGTAATATTCTTGAAAAACCCCTCCCCGGTGAAAATTGCAAACGCAGAGCTCGATTAATCAATCTTGTCAAGGAAACTAAGCGATGGTGCCTGATCGATCGATGATATTTGTTGATACAAAATTAATTTATTTTATTCAACTTTTCAGCCAGTGTTACAAAACAGATATTTACTGACTTTGTTCGGAATTGCGCAATTATCTACGGAGAAAAAAGTCCGCTGTTCCGTTTTATTTCTAATAGCATGTGACTACTTTCGGCCACCTATTTTTCAGAATTTTACACCGAAGTCCAAAGTAGACCGAGTCGATTAGTATTTTGTTTGTTTTCTCTTTAGTTGCTAAAAAAATATTGCCGAGCAATAGGTGTCTGTACATTTATTCTTGCCTCTGTAATGTATATGTATTTATCGATATATGTAGATGGTTTTAAGTCGTCATTTGTGATACAAAATATAAATATATACATATATATATATAACGTTTGACAGTTTGGAGATGAAAGATTTTTCACGATTTAACTGTATTGAAAAATCGGTGAGAAAAAAAATACACCGACTTCTATACGAAAGGCGTCCATAAATCGGCAGTTTACGAGATGTCTGGCAGACAGGGAGCCTCTGTTTCCTGATGTAACTTTAAATATTTAGCCAAGGAGCGATAAAAGAACCAAATCCGTTCTCAAACTGTCTTAAACCGTTTCGAACTATCGAAATAGACATTGGCCCAATTAACATGGTGTAGGTACATTCACGTACACTCTGTACACACGAGAAACACCCATCCACCCTCTGCACGGTGTAATGCACAATTTTTATACTTGCGTAAGCGGGCTGCACTTCCATACATTATAACCATAGAAATATTCAATGGTCAGTTGATCAAAGAAACTGCTGCAGCGGTGAAAGAACATTTGAATTTCTTCCAATTTTTCCGTAACTGTTTTCATCCGACGAATTTGCAAAAATTACCAATTGGGAAATATTTTCAACTCCACGATGTTGAAGTCCTGACAACAATATCAACCCCATTACTCGATGAAAATAAATAAATAAATAAGAATAGGAGTAAAAAAATATCCAATAAAGATCGACGCTTACTTCTACACTGCTCCAACAATAATTACTACCGATTGGAGAATAACGATTATTTCTTATTTCTATAACTTTACCCTCGCGACTTTGTTCAAATTGCAAAATCCCGTTGCTTTGACAAATTTGAGAAAAGAACTAGATCCATCGATCACGGTGTAAATGTATAGGCATAGGTAATGCGTTACGCGACGACGTGAAATATGGGAGGCGAATGTTTATTATAAAAAAGTGTATAACGCAAGTTAATGATGAAATAGGATGACGTGAGTTCACGGAGCGGTTTGACGCGTAAAATAACGGTATCATCGACGCCCGTCGGGCCGAAAGATTAACGAACGTTCGCGTTATACGAAATATAGGTAGGTACGACATAATTTCTAGCGAGGCCAAGATGTGTCAGATTTAAATCTGTCCGCGCGTAATTAGCGCCGCGGTACCGCGATCCTGGTCGCGCTCGACTCGCAGCACCTGCCTTGAAAGTCTCCGGGTATCCCGAACGGTACCAACTAGCGTCTGCGAGGCATGGCAGCATCATCCCCGGACCCGGGCGGCCATCTCGTACGTCGTTCGTATCACCGGGGTAAATCTGCGCTGCCCGATGGAGAGCGAAGAGCAATGGCTGGCGACGTGTGCAGGCCGGCCTTTCAACGCCAATTAAAATGCCACTGCTAAACGACGCAATGAAGATGCGCGCCCGGAGATATATCACGCTACTCGCGTTTCGCTGTAGGTATTATAACGTTAATTCCTTCTAAAACTGCATTTCTTTGCCATATGCACGAGCCGGCGTCCCACGCGTGTCGGTGCATTGGAGAAAAAACTGCAGTCACAAAAATTGGCGCTATGCGTACTCTTCACACGCTGGTTGAAGATAATTTTCTTCAAGAATGGACGCGCTGTAACACCTGCGCGAATTTACTTCAAGTCCGAGTTCAGCATACGGTCCATCGTCGTCGTGTTGAATTAGTTAGTAATTTAATGTTATCGTAACGATTAGTGCCAAGGAAAAATCGTCGTTTCGCGATTTCGGAATCGTGTGCAATTCAGTAAATCGTAATAGAACAAAACGCATTCATATTTCAAAATTTTAGTTCCTCCAAAATCGTTGCAAAATTAAGATAATAGTGATGTTTTCCCCAATATTTCGTTACGATAACGTTGCTAACTTCAATCTCGTCCATCATCTGACGGTGGAGAAAATTGTGGATTCATCAAACGCTGTAGATTGTGTTTGAATTTGAGATAGCTGACAGAGAATGAAATTTTTATTTTTGGGTAATACCGAGGCAGTCGAGATAAAGTAACTTTGCTGGTGTTATTCTAGACATATTATTGCCAACTTATGCTCGAACATTTTTGAATTTTAATTATATTTAGGTCTAAAATAAACAGTAGAAATCCCACGAGAGATGTTCAAAAAATCGGCAACTTATAGCCTGAAAAACTTTCATCTAAAATCCTTCCATACACAATTATCAAATGACGCGCTGCGGTACAGCGTCAGTTATAAATTCATGCCCCTGGGAGAAATTACACGCTAAGATAAGGGTGAACTGAATGGATTTGCCACGGTCGTCAGGTAGTTAGTCTTTTGAACGATTGCATGTAAACGGATGAAGAATTACACGTTCATCGTGCACACGAAATTACGTATGTCCATTTTACAGATGTGAAACAACCGTCGAACGAGGGGTGAGTTACAGTGAAGAGTATCAATTATACGTATACGTTGTAACAAGAGGACCGGCGTGATTTGAGTCTAACGTTGTCATTAGGTTGTGCTTCCTAAAAAACTCGTTTTTAAAATCAAGTAAAAAAATCTCGAGTGAAGATTCAGCCCTTTTCAAGCTGAATCTATAAATTCTAAGTGTAAATTGATCAAGTCGATTAACAATTGATGATAGTTTTGTGAACATAGGAATGAACTAAGGACCGTGTTTGAATTTAGACACAAGTACTCTGTATTAATTGTCGTAATTTTCCAGGTTGATCATCGTGTGATTCTGATTTATATTTAGGAGACCTTCAGCTCTCCAGAAAATAAACTTCTATCGTATAATCCGATAATATGGGAATAAAAAATTCTGCGGCAAAGGTACCTCAATTGAAGTCAAAAAATTGAACTATATATATTGAAAATTTCACGCTTCCTCGGGACTTGCTTAATCGTATACGTTAAAATATTCTTGCACCCACAGTAGGTAGAAATGAATTTGGAACGTTGCAGCGACTATAAGTTACGTAGCTAAAGAAATGGTCTTATCATCGTTCCTCTATAACTACAATCATCAATGTTTATGGTATGTCAACTAATACGAGTTTGAGCAGACCTGAGCGTTCCCAAAAATCACTGATCTTGATCATGTATGTAGTCTGAGAAGTTCAAGCTCTTTAAAAAATAATAATAATCTGCAATTTTTCCATTGTATCAAAGTAAACCCATATCGGTCCCCCATAATCGTCAGTCAATATACCTTGTAGCAATTTTCCAACCGCGTCATCCAACGTGTTCTTCTGACCACTGGATGGTCCTGCAGCTTCTCCCTCCATCGGCAAAGGATGCGTTGTGTAACGTCAACTAGGTTTGTTTGAATTTTGGATCACAGCATAGGTGCGAGACGGCACCCAACTCCAAGGATGAAGAATATTATACACTAATCGGTGGGTCGATCAGAAGAATTAAACTCAATGGAGACAGTCTCGCTTCCGCTTCTAGGTACAAGTTTAAAATGGCGTTCTACGCGGTTCACGATGATAGTTCGCGATGTAAATCGAACGATCTCATTGTGACCATACAGGGGTGAAATTAGTAGGTAACTGAATTAAGGTTGTATACTTGACTCCCGGCAATGCGAATATACCGAATAAAATTTACTGGATCCCGTTTTAATTGGCGAAGATGAGTTGAGACCCTGTGTAACGCACAACCACGCACATCGCACATACACACACATATATATACACTTATAGCGTGCGCGCAAGCGCGTTTCAGACTTAACAATCGGCTACGCGACGAGAATCGTCTGATTATTTAATTCTACTGTTATTTAAGCATTCATTTTCCTCCTATACGTCGGAAACGACGAGTTTAATTCTGGGCGAGTCATTATCATCCCCGTAACGGCATGTAACGCGAACGGTTCATAGGATTCGCACACACACACATACACACACGCACACACACAAACCTCTACTTCAGTATCTGTTAACTCGCTCATTAATTCCCACTCACAATCAGTTAGCTATGTATTTGAAAGATGAGTGATGTACTCCTACCCACGTGCATCCATGTTACCGTATCACCGAACGAGATTCTCCAATGCAATCGTCTTGCGCTCGGCGACTCTTGCGCGCCTTGTCTTACCGATAAAATTATATTTTTACATGGAAAAATTTATACGTTATCCGATATCCTGCCCATTTCGCATCAACGATTCCTCCGATAAATTTTCGCTTCAACCCTCTACCAGCCTTTCATGGTGAATATAACCAAGTTACCGATACAGCCATCAACGCCAAATATTAATCGCAATTCGCACTCGGAGGACGAAATTGAACGCGGTTGGCAGCTGCGAGGGGATCGGCCTCGCGCACTGAGAGACACTGCCACCAGGAGATGGGAGATGAGAGATCGCGGAGGCGGTCGGCTGTACCCTGTGGACCACCTCTCCGGAGGCAAGTGGGGTGGGGGCAGGGGAGTGGGAGTCTCTTCATCGTCCTGGCTCTCCTGCATGTCCACATACGTACACAGCACGCGTTGATCGCTAAGACAGCGTGGGCGCACAATCCTGGTTTCGGCTGTTACCTGGCACCAAAATTCCTGCAGGTGTCGGGTATTTCTTTTATTCGGCCCCGACTTTTTTACTCCGTCAATTTTCATTGCATAAGTGAGAAACCCTTTTAAACGATTCTGGGAATATATTATCACAAAGAATAAATAGCTTGGGATGAGCTGAAGTAAACAGGGTCATCTAATGCTGTGTAATTTTTAGATGTTTGAAGGATAATTTTGAACTTGCGAGTATTTAGAACCAAGAAAATTTACTTTTCCTAGTATTCTTGTATTGGTTTAAGATATACCGTGTCAAAAAAAAAAAATTTTAATTAAAAAAACTGAAAACAAAAATCCAGATGTTATACCCTTTGAGATCAAATTATACGTCAGCAAAAGTGTCGACAAGATTTAAAAAAAACCTGAATTTTTCAATTTGGCAATATACCAAAACGTCGACACAATTATATATATATAAATGTGATTGACCAACAATGGACAAAATTCTCTTCAGTCTATGCATATCAGACGTTGAAATTGTTTAAGATCGATCAATTAAAGTAGAAAAAAAATCTAATCTTTCCGAACTTATGGCGTACAAGGAATACGAGAGTGCAAAGAGTACGAGCAAAAAACCCCGACAATTCTAAAAATCGATGAACCTAGCCGTTGACGTTTTCGCAAGTCATTTAAATCTGTAAACGTGTGTCTAAAAATTGCATACCTTTACTACAGTCGAATAAAAATCTTCGCCTCGGCTCGTTTACCAAGAAACAAGTAAAAGCGTATTATATATCTAGTCCCGCGGCAGTGTTCTGTACGAAGGCGTAAGAGACATTCAGAGCAGATGGATATTCTAGGACAAAGTGCAAGGGTCTACCGCGTGCAGGCGCATCGCCATTTTAGCCTTAGCTATACGGAGGCACGCATATGCATAGGGTAATATATGCGGAGAGCCTAATTATACAACTAATTTGATGAATGAATGAGCTAGCGAGTACAGTGGTCCATACATCGCGGTACAATATATGCATACCCATACGAATATACACGCGTCAGGGATGCGCTCGCGTGTTATACGCATAATGGATACGCGTGGATACGCGCACCCTTGGTGCGTGCGTGCGTGTGTGCGTGTAACTCGAGGCGCGTACATCGCTCTATACGGTGCCACGGTCACTGCCGGGCGTGCAGGCGGCCTTTGTGCGGAAACATCAAAGCCCCGAGGCTCCACGTAGCACGACCCAGGGCGCTCATCACTTACGAGCTCACGCGTGAGGATCCATGGAAAATGTACGCCCGGACACGTGTATCTGTCACTAGAGTCACCCGGTTTTAATTTTATATCCTGAAAATTGTCGGTTTTAGAAGAAAACCGAGAAAAGGGTGTCAAACGCTTCTCTACCTCACTTCCGAATTCTTGTATACCAGCAGCAGGGTGTCGATGTTCGGCGCTCGTATACTTTAATCTTACTACGTTACTTTTTCAATCGTACAACGGAGCGATATTCCGACGACGGACATGCTAACTCACATGTTAGCTGATACCCAGCAACTATCCGGAGGACTTGTGGGGTCCTGGTCGATTTCGACGTTGGTATGTACGTCGCCAAATATCAAAGTCCTACGTATCTCAAACGCGAAGAAGGGCCTGACAGCCCCATTTTGTACACAATTTTGAGCAAAAACACTGCAATTCATTTTCATTCGACGCAGAACTAAAGCAATGGCATGAATCCTACGAATTTACTATTGCGATTTCGTAGAACCCGTACCATTTCTTTATTTCTGCCTCAGTGGAAAATGTATCAGTGTATTTTTGTTCAGAATAGTGTATATAATGGGAGATAGGTGATCTTCGATATTTGGAGATGCATACGTCACGTCGAAAACGACCAGGGCACGGCCTTATACCTCGGGAAAAGTTGATCGAGTTCGGCACGCGTTTACGGACAGCTAGCTTGCCGTCGGTAAAAAAAAAATGGTTAATCTGACAGTGAAGCAACCCTCGCAAAAGCCATTTGTGATTCGGTTTTGTAACCGTGTCCCAGTAGAAAATTGATACAGCTATTGGTTGTATCGTTAGCGAAAAGCGTAATTTCAGAACGAAAAAGAGATTTCTTCGCGTTTGCTTCCGAAAACGAATTTCTATTTGGTCATTTTTTCCATACCTTCGAGACAACGGAATCGCTAGCCATGGATCCAAGCAACTCCAACGCGTCTGGCACGTCAGTCTTGACACGTAGGGCCTGATTCTCATCCTCGCTTCAAAGTGTGTGTGTGTATACAATAAGTAATGCATTGAGACACCAATTTTGACGTTCAGTTGCGACGGGAATATCAATTGCGAGCCTAGGTCCACGGGTATGGTAGAATGAAATCTATACGTGACGGATGTTGAGTTAAATTCGTTACTATCTGGTAGCTACGGATGATGAGGGTGTACATGAATATAAACATGGATAGGCATACCGTGCATGCGGGAATGGTCCATTATATCTTTATCCTCGATCGGCACTCGACTGTTATCTTGAGGAATGACCGAATTTACTTTTAGCCAGTGAACAATAATATTGACTTAATGGCGAGTCGGCGGCGCAGGAGGCACCAGGGGAGGAACGGAGGATTTACTCTCCCTGAGCTGGTAAACATCCAGACCAGACGCACGTGGCGCCAGTATGTGATTTTGCGCTCAACTCCAATCGAATAATATACAGTAATTGTTCGATAGTGCAAGCGCATACGTGCACAAGTAACTGCCAACCTTCGCATCCCTCTGGACAGAATAAATACGATCGTCGGTATAATAGACGTTTATTTATTTATTTACACTGAATTTTTTTACGTCAAACGTAATCCCGAGATTTGTTTTGCCGAGACCAGCCTGCAACACGGAAAAGTGGCTTTTCAATATTGAATTCAATGTGCCCTGACCGTCACCAATCGTCGATATCTTGACTTTCCTGGCAATTGGATTCCCATCAGTTTTATAATTTGGAGTCAACCAAGAAGCGACAATTGTAATAACAAGTTTTTCACCGGATCAAATCAGGTGTCATCACATTCGTCGCTACAGCTTCGGGGTGCTGACTTTTTGAACATCATTTCTGATGATACCCACAAGATCGGAATGGGTTTGAAATCAGCTTGAAAAATTATCTACAAGTCCGGACACTCAACAGGTGTGTCGCCATTTCGTCCCGGCATGGATAGTGTGGTAGATAGAAATTCTAGGGACATCGTGTATATATTATATAATATATATGTATAGATATGCAAAAGTATACGAACGCACATATTCGTGTGTTTGTACCGTAAATATATACGGAGCAAGCTACGTTACACCGTCAAAAGATTGGAGCTACCCACGTACACCTGCGGGCAGCAGGTGAGAATCATGGTGTCGATAGGGCTGGGAATATCTATTGTTATAAGTCACCGTACGACTTGTTGAATCCTCTATACAGTATTTTCAACGAGTTACATATGGGAAATGTCTCTATCCTCGAGTGCGCGATAATCTCCAAATCAATTTTGACAGGACAGTTTGCAACTGGCTCAGGTCTGACCAATCGTGTCACAAATTTCAAAGTCACGATAATACCATGAGTTCATTAAATTCTCTCATTGGCACATTTCCACTTACACAATGTATCCTGAAACTAATCCGCATTTGGGTGTACGAAACGATCAGCCAGCTGCGGCTCTTGGGAATAGTTGCTCAACTTTTCATGACGAGAGCTTGACAAAAAGGGCGATAACTCTTTTCTTTTACCATACCGTCATCGATGTCTATTCCCAAAGCATCACGGTTATTGAGGTCCATATCCCGGCGGCGTAAGAACACCGGTAAAAGGGTTGGTCAACGCGGTTGTCCGGTTGTTGCACGACCGCTATCCATGTGGATGTAACCTCGCCGTATCTCTTTTCGCCCGTGACTGAACTACACGCGTGTAGGTGGTATACGGATATTGCGTGCAGCACGGGGCAAGACGTCGTCGTCGTCGTCGTCGGCGGCGACGGTTCAGCGTCGGGTACTTGAAAGAGTCGGTCGTGCGCGGCGGGATCGAGGCGGCGTCGGGAACGAGGGATACCGACACATGTTGTCCCCCGGGAGGTGGGCCCACGACCGGGACCCCCAAGAGAGTACGGCTGTAGCAAGCATTCTGCAACGTCATATCGACCACGGACGTAAACACTCGTGGATCGGCTTATCCATTCCGCGGAGCAATGTAGCGTAAGTAGGCTGCGCCTAATTACCTGGGCAATAAAGATCGGCGCAACTTGTTACCTACACGGTCATGTAGACCTGGTATTACCACTAGTGAGAAAGAAAATCCGACTCTGAGAATCGTATTTATAAGCGATAAAAATCCTTGAATACCGCATTTCTTACTCGATAATAAGTACTGAATATCGGAAAATCAAAGCTTGACACTTTTGGCACCAAGTTTTCTGTGCATTGATATTCGTATAATTCAGCTAAAACGATCCAGCTGTTCAGCTTTTCTTCCACGCAACGTTGCGGCACGATAAGAGATGAGAAGAGAAAGAGTTCTCGAAAGGAAAATAACGCGGCCCTACGACGTTGGCGTCCGGTATTTAACTTTGAAACGCGTGCCACATTATTTGACCGATCATCCACCGCAGGATCATCACGAGATTATCCACTACGAGGTCCGGCAGACTCCCGGAGGTCGGTTTTGGGGTCCCTGATCTCGGGGCGAGTGATATATTCTCGGAAGTAAGACGGCGTAGCAATAATCTTGAAAATAAATTAATGTCCTTGCGTTACGTGATGCGGCGACTTATTCCACAGCTCGAAACAATTTTCACTAGTCTGAGATTGCACGTACGGTGAAAAATATCAAATCTGTGGCCGTACCAAGACCAAAGCGGAAGCGGTTGGACAAGGACTAATATTTAAATCACAACTTCAGTGCTGGCCCGGATCGTAATATAGATATACACGTAGAACGTGAACTATATTGAAGAGTCATTTCTCAGATGCTTGGGCGTGTCTATTCCGTGCGGATGCTGTGCGGGCAGATCAAAAAGAATCGGATCTTGACCGGAGTCACTGAACCGAGGCCTCATCACTTCCAGATTTCTGCAACTTTCTTCCCGCTCCCACGTGGGCCTTGTTAGGCCCTTAATTAGAAGCCCTCTTCGCGTCTCTCCTGACGTATAACATGCAGGGGGCCCAAAGTGCATGCTGGTCCATCGCAGGTCCCTAACGTACAAAGTAAAACTGTTATACGCATCAAAGGGGTTAAAAGTCCCCAAAACCCAATATCGTGTAAATTCTTGTTAAGCCTGTTGAAAATCTTTCCTGCAGTGTTATCTTCTGGGTTTCTAAAATCGTTTATTGAAAAACCTTCTGAAATTTATTAAAATCGTTGGCCAAGTTTCAATTTCTTAAAACATGCATCCTTTGTGCATCGTTGTGCAAAACTTGCCTTTGCCATGGTCCATACGAAAAACCAAGTACCCGATGATATGGAAGGCAAATACAAATACAAGGACTCGTGTGATTAGACTTAACATTTTTTTAACGATATCACGAAAGGATCCCCGGTCATTCGAGTTACGGTTAAAATCTCAGCTTTCTGATAGCCCCTGCCAACCGGCTGAACTACATGTTGGTAACGACGAAAACGGACCATGTAGTCAGGTTACAAATCGCGATTTAGCTGCTCGACGGCGGTCCTCTGATCCCTGAGGCATTTCTCCGATTTCAGAACCAGTCGGTCGATAGCGATTGACGAACGGCTATAACTTGGTACGGGTGTTGAAATAAAACGGTACTGGATTAGGTGCGCTGCGTAGGTGACGTCATAATTATAGACCCCATTAACCAATCGGAGACCAGCGCCAAGGCGAACATACACGATGCATCCGCGGATGAGAGGAAGATTCGAAAGGAGCGAGGGAGAGAGAGGTGAGAGGGTGAGAGAGCGGATAGTGGGGGGCACTGAAGTGGAGTTGGGAGAAGGAGGAGCCAGAAATAACCCGATTGGCCACGGACTTGGAGGATATTGTAACCATGGCAACCCTAGCTCTGACTTCCCAGTATCCAGCTTGGGACAAAATATATAGATATTTATCGAGAGAGACGAAGAGAGAAGGAGATAATCGAGTGTACGAAAACGTTGCTCTTGGCGGAGTTCGCAATTTCGGCACGAACGAGTGGGAATCGACTATGTTGTACAGCACGTAACGCATACGCGACGCAACGTTCTTTCTCTTTCCAGAGCACAGAGGTCTTCGTCTTGCCAAATCATTACTAACGTACCTCGCGATATCGATTGGGCAAATTACTCACCTGTGAAATATACCTCAGACGGACTTTTCGCACAAGTTGAAGAGAGAGAAGAGGGAGACAGGGAGACGGAAAGAGTGGGCAGAAATAAAATGGCGATGAATACCTCGCTACGGTGAGTAAGAGAAAAGAGATGCGAGAGCCAAAGTATACAGAGGAAGAAGGAGATGACGGAATGAGAGAAATGAAGCGCGGCGCGAGAGGCGAGGAGGAAAGCGGCGGATTCAGGAAGCAACAAGTGTCGGTGGTATATATAAAACCGACGGCAGACTCCGCCTCCGAAAAGGCCTCGTGGTGGAGGCGCCCCGGGGCGACGTTACACCACCGCACTTGAGCTCGGAACGTTTTACACGATCCACTATAGCAGCGGTCCTGCCGCTCGGATAGAAACTCTGCAAGTTGTTCGGTTTCGGTGATTTGAAATTTCGCGGTCATCGATTGACGATTGTTCGGCCAGGCGAAACGGTGAAGGGGAATAAAAATTTCAAGAAAAAACAAAGAATCGGTTTCGTAAACATACATACGCGATTTTCGTACAAGTATACAAATTCCGCGTTCAGAGGAATTCTTCTCCGCGGCGACGGCGGTCTTCCCGACGATGAGGAGCATCCTTCACGCCCACTGTTCGTTTGTATTATAATGATCGGTGAACGGTACCTAAAGACTTGTGCATCGGTTAACGAGTTCCCGCAGACCTACGTAAGATCGTTTGAACAATACCCGAAAGTTTGTTGGGTGAAAACTTGACTGAACGTGCGCTGTTAAAGGCCGTGAATATAACCACCGGCTGTATATACGACAAAGAGATTTTAACGAGTGAACCGTGACGTGATATGCCGAAACGGAATACCGTTGAGAAATAGTTCGACACGATTGTGATTGAAAGTAAGAATCGTTCCTCACACATTCGCCTTGGAATAAAGTGGTTCTGTATAATATATAATAGGCGAAGTGATTTATCCCGTTCAACCGCCGATTACGCGACGTTACTGCGATCCGGAGGATCGGTAACATGAACGAAATAATGGGTGAATCATCGGCACCACCCGCGACAGGGATGGAAAATTCTATCAGCGTCAGTTCCACCCCTGTCCTCAACAACAACAACAACAACAACGAAAACAATAACAGCAGCAGCAATAACAATAATAACAATGGTCCAGGAATCGGTGGAGTAAACGGGGGCGAGGGAATCAGCGCTGCAGTTGCCAAAGTTCTGAAGGGGTACGACTGGACGTTGGTGCCTGTTGCCACCAAGTAAGTTTTCCAAGCGATTGTTAACTCTGCGAAAATCGTATTATTGTTTTCCACGCAAATATCCTGCAATACCAAGCGCGACCGTCGTACGTGTACCAATCACGATGTGTGGTGCATCGTGTACGTTGCACTCGGACATCTTCGCACCCGTAGTCTAAGATGCCACATGCACTGCACCGAGACTCTATAATCAAGTATGTACGTACTACGGGTCATTATTTATCCGTCAACCCTATCGCGTTGCTATCGCGTTGTTAAAGCAGGGTCAGTAACGCGTTACTGCAGCGTCCGTTTATCTCGCAACGTCTAGTGTCACTGAACTACGGGATATACCCTGTTGCTGCAGTGGCTGGCATGCACCTAAATACGTACAGAACGAGAGTTGTATTACACATGTAATTGTTCTCCACCCCGCGAAGTCACGAGGGCTCTAGAAAACTCCCCAAGTTACCCTGATTTTTAGACATTCGATGGTTAGACGTGAAACGAAAGCCGGTGATGGTTGTTCGCTGGACACAGACGTCGCAAACTCGTGAGTTTTATAAGACCGAAGGACGTGCTCTTTGTGATTAATTATTCTACGAGAATCTTCAATTTCTATATTTAATGTTTCACCGATTCGACACTCTTTAAGTCAGCCATTGGCGGCGTACAGTAAATTGGCAATAAAGGGTGTCCTGGTAGCTCTCTTCCGTAGGATAAATTCGTTACAAACAAAAAGATATTTTGTGAAGCGAAATCGGCAAGAGACTAGTCTATTAGATAGTTTTCAAGCCACAAGACGGGGTCAAAGATGAGTGACCATGGCTCACGATCATCGGAGCTTTCCGACTTAGGGACGTATGCCTGCTGGAGCCGGCGGGTATCGCTAGTTATCGCTCTCCCAAGTTCCCGCTAGTCATACGCTGTATAAGGCGATCGGTAAACTTTGACCTCTTCTACATTATTTGGAAACTATCAGCTCCTCGATGTTTTTGCCCAGGAATACCTACCAGTCTCGACGGTTCTCGTCCAAGATCCATCGGGAGTGTCTTCATGGGTGGTCGTGATTCAGACTGGAGTGCAAGGACTTTGAAAAAGTTGTCTTATAGACCATACATTATAAAGGAGAGAAAAAAACAATAAAACAAAAAAAAAAAAAAGAAAAGAAATAACTTTCTTTTTTCCAACCCACGATGACATGTCCCGATGTATTCACGCATCCCTCGAGTGTCATTAGAAGCAATACACACGCCCGGTTCGCACGGGTATGCTGGCCACCTGTTGAGCCTGTCGGATATTGAAAGTTAGCCGTCCCACCACCACCTCTGCCTATACCGTACACGATAAGCCTAGGCCCTAGACCGTGCGTCAACAAATTCCCATGTGTCTCGTACCGCGGCACACGCGAAACCATAAGACGACATTGGCCAGTCGCAAACCCGCGCACCGCGATGCTGCGTGTCCTACGTATATGTGTAGATAAGTACACTTAGCGTGACGCTAATTAATGTGTATATGTATAATATATATTTACGCGCACGCGTGTGTATTTGCACGTCCGAATATGCGCGTACTGCACACATACGTCAGGTATATATTCTGAATCGCTGCAGGCACTCCGCGGGCTTAGACTGCGGGACAGACGCGGAAAAGACGTAGAGGGTAAGCGGTACTGTGAGAGGCAAAGGGAGGTTCAACGCCGCTAACTCAATTATGACGTGCTTGTTTCCCCAGCCTGGGAAAGGCTCGCGGATAAGAGTAGGAAAAAACATCCTTGTCCCACAATTATCAACAATTAGTTAAATGACAGTCTATCGATATATGTCTATGTACGAATGTCTTACATGTAACCTGATGCATAGTTCAGTGGATGACATCATAACGTTACGCTGTCATTGTACGAACCGCAGGTTCAACCTACAACTGCCCAGCATTACAATGACTTCGACTAAACTCCTTGCAATACCTTTCATCCCTTTCATCATATTAGAGTCCAAATTCCTTTAATACGATTTCTTTGACCTGAGATAGGACTTCATTTTTATTACAGGCTTGTGGTGAAACTTTGCGAGGTAGTCAAAAATATGTGACATATATACCTATGCAAAACGCTTTATACAAACACGAGTCGATCGAATTCACGAGAAAATCGGTATGATCTGTAATCTCTCAGACCTTCAACTTAAACCCATGGAAGAAGGTAATGAGAACTTGAGATGCAATCCAACTGTACTGAGAAACTTGAGTTGATTACAAGTTTTCGACCATCAGGTGCGATGATGGTTGAAGTTGGGCCAAAGAAGGCGTAGAATAACGCGGTAAAAATCTTATACTATCCCAGCTAAGTAAGAATGCGAAACCAATAAATGGTACCAACGTATCAATTCAATAAATATTAACACCCATAACCCAATATCCCACGATCTGCAGGTTCCGTGTCAACTGTGACATACTCGCAATGCGTGTACCGGGATATAAATCGAGTCGCTCGAGTGTCGTTTGATTTTAACGATTTGATAACAACGCGGACGTCTGCCTGGCGAATGATGCAACGACGGAACGGCGCCGAGTGGTGATCTGGTATTTGTAATTGCTCGGTAAAAATTCTCTCGCCACTCGGCCAGCCCTCGATCTCGGGCTCGTCACCATCGCACCGCGTCTTATGTACAACCGGTCCAGTCCAGTCCTGGCCGTCGGATGTTGAAAACACTGTTTAAATTATTTTTTTTTTATAATTAGATATTATAACCTATATCCAGCACGTGCTCTGCGTACAGTGGATTGCTGTGATCTCTTGATTAACCACCGCTCGTGTCACGTCAATCCACAACCTGCAGGTAGTTCCCTTATCCCGACGCGACGTTGCCTACCAAGAATCATGGATGATCCTTGGCCTGACCGGTTTCAGTTCGGCCACTGCCTTCTTTCTCTCATTCAATACCATAAAATCAAATTGGTCTGTTCAGACTTTGAACAAATCGTGAGAATCATTATCGGATCACTCGGTGAAAAAAAAAAAAATTGATAAACAAATCTAGGTATGAGAAAACGGTGAATTGTATAGTGGCGCAACCGATCTTTGCGACGAAAATTGTGGATCGGAACACCTTTTGGTAACATGTTAAAGGTACGCGTTGAGAGGGTATTAACGCGTATTATAAACGCAGGCCGGCGGACGCAGGGAAGCGGTGTAGTTTGAACCCTGCGCAACCGGTTGGTAATGAAATCTGACAAATTTTGACGAGTCTACTTCCCCAGGAAGGTTGGCCCACTCAATTCTACCAAATTTCATAGGTTTACGAGTGGGTCGCAAGCTGGGCACCGTTCATGTTTACTCTGTCTTTGACTGCGTAATTGAATTACGGTTCGCCGGGACCTCGCCAGCCGAATCTCGCTGCTTGGCTAGCCTTACTAATTCCGCCGCATACACACCTATTTATTTATTTATTTATTATTTTCCGTATGTGTGCACCGTTTGTATACCTGATCGTCGTGGCCTCGCTCCTTCTCTACCTAGACTTTTCTTATACGTTTTTTCTCATAACTTTTAACCCGCTGACTGCCGGATGACTGAACTATCAGAATTCCTCGACTCTCTTCCTACGTACAGGTATTATACCGATTGTCTGAGAAAAAACTTGCCTTTTTACGCGCCGTTTATTAAACTCTTTATCAACACGATGCGGGGAACGATAATTATCCGAATTAAGAGCTGTGGATAATAATGATACATTCGTTGTTCGAACTTTCGGATCAATATTACAGCGTAGAAACACGTTAAATTAATTCTGGAATCCGTCGACAGGAATAAAATCGACTCTTTGAAAAAAATGTGGATTCCCAATCAAGTTCCATGAATCCTCCCGAATTTCCAGGTTTACACGGTGAACACTTTCACATACCTATGCTGGCCGAGCACGCGCACGCTGCATCAAACTTTCACTGTGTGAAGTATAATATTGTAAGTGTAAGTGTACGGCTTACGGGGTACCAAGTACCGAGTTATATAGGTGTCCCTTATCTTCACGGCACGGTTGAGGGGGTTATCAAGGGCGGCAACGGGTGCAATGTTTATTTCTACTGATACGGTGATGGGGCGATAGCTTCGACTGTTTTTATTCCCATGAGGTCTATGGGAATTTTGTGCGGTGAATTCGTTTTATAATCTGTCAAGAGAGAAAGAGGGGGGAGGGGGCAGAGAAAGAAAGGGGTAAAAAAAAAAAAAAAATACGAGAGACAAGGAGTCGTCGGCGGAGTTTCCGGGGATACAATCTGAACAATATTCAAATATACGCGTGTAATGCATACGGATACGCGTTATAAAAACATTACACATAATGTACTCTACTGCAACATGCAGATACAATGTGAATACTATAAATAATAGCAGCTTATACCTAAACATACGTTCCGCAGTAAAGTTAATTTCAACATTTATTGATGGGGTAAAAAACGACATGACGTTTTATTGACGTGGTGAAGAACGACACGATGTTAGGTAGATGCGAAATAAAAATATTATCAGAGACTGTTACGATGTTATGAATCTGATTATTAATTTTACGTCCAACATTTTGTAAATATAAATTCGTTCATACGTTGTACCGTACGGAATTCTGAAATGTACGCGGTCTTGAAATGGAAAAAGACCATTACTTTGCCGGAACCACGTGCTTTGCACGAAGACCAAGCTAATTCTGAACAAATGTCGGTTTTCAATTAGAATCGTAAATTCTCGAATTCATATTTGCACTTCGTCATATTATAGGTACACTTAAGCGGCGTACAACGCACATCGCGTAGAAGTTTAGACGACAAGACCATATGCGCATATAATTATAAATTCGGGTAGATATAGGTAGGTATGTTATACGCGCGTATAACCGTACACGTAAAGAGGTAAAACATCGTACGTACGCATCTTTGGGAAGCAAATGAGGTGCAAAGAGGAGAAATTTTTGCGTATCTGGGTAAACCTGTAATGTACCGAGTCGGTTGGGTCCTGTTAGAGGTGCGGTGTTAATTTCCTTGCCGCTTAGGTTTACCCACCAGTTTCACACCCAGCTCGTTTCAAAGAGGCCGAAGAGCGCGTAGAACGCGCCTCGTCGCGGGGGAGAAAGAGAAGAGGATGGGAGGGCGGAAGGGAGGGAGGGAGGGATCGAGGCGTGATTCCGGCAGTCGACTATACATTTGTTATCGAATCGAAAAAATCGTAACTGTAACAACTGACGAAAAATTCACGCACGTATCGTTACTCAGGCTGCTAAACACAATTATCTGCGACTCGTATATGAATTTCCCCCGGTGTTTCGAAAGCGGCCTGTGATACTTTTGTAACTGGAATACAATTTAACGTACAACGAGGCGATATTAACACGACAGGCTGCAACGAAATCTCACAAGCTTTGAAAAAAAAACTCGCGGGAAGCGCTGCACGAGAGATGACGAGCTGAAGAGCTCTGATGAAGTCATCTCGTATATACATATAGGTAGGCATATAAGCAAAGGGCACGCCGTCCGTACGCCCGGGCGCACTCGACCAGTGTTATTTTAAGCTCACCTCTAATACATGCATACATAAATACATACGAAAATACATACATGATACATCCATGCATGCGTAGCTCGCATTCGGGAATCCGACCGGGTCCTTCTCGGAGAAACGGAGGAGATGCTGGACCACGAGGCTAAGAGCCTAAGGGTGGGCGCCGAGCGAACAAAACGCTCCTCCATCCTCTCCTTCTAGGTCATTTTTCGCCCCTCAGACAGACTTGTGAAGTAGAATATTTATAACCACTCTATGTGAAAGAGTGAATCGAGCGAGTGATAATTCGAATGATTTTTTGAATTGTGCAGATTTTACAAGATTGTCATACTGTTTTGCATGATTTTGACGTTGCACAATTCCGATGATCGGAGAAGGCGCAACAAATCCACACATCCCATTCCATGCTTTGATATCATTTATTATTCGTAACACTTGCTTCACTCACTACAACGACGTTTGTCCATGTATGAAATTGCAGAGGTTCCGGGGACAAGCGAGCAGCCCACGTTAAGAGGCCGATGAACGCTTTCATGGTTTGGGCACAGGCAGCGAGAAGAAGGCTCGCCGATCAGTATCCTCAGCTCCACAACGCCGAGTTGTCAAAGACCCTCGGAAAACTGTGGCGGTAAGTTGCAGGGGTTCGTTCAGAAATGAAAAAACAACAATTTTCGCCCTTCAATGGTATAACTGACAAATTCGCAATGTCATTTATGGTAGCCAGCTACCGTGCGAATCTGGTAACGGTGCTGCAAATTACAACAGGGGTACAAAGTACACAAGGTGATTGTCGGTGATTCGATGCCCGGAAATGAAGTCGTAAATTTCACGTTTCGAGATAATTTAGATTTTTTCACAACTGATTAGCAACCCCCAGAACAATTTAGTCCCGCAATAATTTACACCCGCAAACCATTGAAGGACAAACTCGCCGATCGGGCAGCGATAGCTGTATAGGCACTGAGAGAAATTTTTTGTTCAGGTTACCACTCAGTCCTTAACTATTTTCATTTTTTACCACAATCGAAAAATATAGTTGCAGGTACAGAATGGAAATTAGTTTTCTAGCTGTTACCGGAAAGTTTAGTATCCGTTGCTATTCTTTCTCATTACGATCACTGTTGCTATATTTTCTCGTGACTGTTGCAAAAATTTAATGCTTGTGCAAGAATAGATCGACGTTAAAGCCTTGTTTAACTAAAAAAGTAGAGTAAACCTCAGAAACTGATTTTGCGTTGCGATTAGCAAAAAAGGATCGACAATAGCGCAAAATGGATACGCGTACCTCGTTTTTGGTAATTCCAACGATATTCAAACAGTTTTCTCAACGATGCCTGTTTTACTGAATTTTTCCAGTTAATGTAACATGTGAAATATTTCTCAGTGCGGCGGGGGGCGAAGGGTTACGATTACATTTCCTCCCGCTAACGAGAGGCCCCGGCGAGACGAAACTAACCGCGTATTCCGTCGCGATTAGCCGACGCCGACGACGCGCGTCGTGTCTCCCCCGCTGCGAGTGATTTCAATTCGCCCGATATCACGGCCCCCCGCCATCCCTTTTCACACACACAAGTGGAAATGCGTACAACACCTGCATGTGAAAGAGCATCGAGTACACTTGAATATACGAATATGTATTAAGATTAGTTCTTTACCCGTTACTGACCAAATATTGACTCTGAGCATAGCAGTCGTTGCAAGTGTCTAAAAACCGAAACTCCACCACATTAATTGGACCAAAGTGCGAATTGCAGTGATAGTTCGGGTTTCACGGAGTAAGATGGATGAATGAATTAGAGTTTGCTATCTTGAGAGATTAGTTCTAATATATGAAGTCAAACAGAGATCTCATTCGCTTGCTTCACGCCACGAGGTTTAACAGTTTCGTAGCATTTTGGATTTGCAGATATTTAATTTCTGTAAGTGCTCAATCGCGGCCAACATCAATGCAGTGAAATCAATTAATTCTACATTGAATTGACTTCAAAATAAGGAACCAATAATCAATTGCGACCTTTTTTTGACATACGATTCACTCGATCTTTCATTCTGTGATACTTGATAATGAAATTATTCAAATTTATGGATACACAGATTATGACCACCTTAAATTTACATACAATATATATTTCGAGCAGGTAATTGATAAGATTCTCGCCGATATTTTCCGTCGTTGGAAATAACACTTACGGATCGTTAGTACATCTTTAATTGTTGAGACCTGGCTCTCGTGAGGAACGAACCTGTCTACGTCAACCGAAAGATGCATCGACGGTTGGTGGATTGATATAACAGAAGAACCTATAACAGTAAATATAGGTCGTCGGACGGGGTGGCAAGGCTTAGAGGTTCAGTCCGGTCTGGCGTCGCGGGATCGTTCACGCGTCACTTCTAAAAAGTCATTATTTAGCACCTCCCGAAATGGCCGAAACCCTGTTAGCACGTGATGTCAAACATGAAATTTATCTTAGAGTCGACGCCTGCGGGGTGTTTTCAATTTTGCCTCAATATTAGCTGCGTTCGGAATCCTTACATACTACTCGATAGCCTTGGTACCCTCCGCAAGTTTACCTGAATTTTAAACTTCAAACCGAACGCAGTTGCATGCAGCAAAATGAAACGGGTGAGAAAATTGACTGAAAAAAAATTCACCCAACGGCTAATAGGCATCACGCGTTACAGGGGGTGCTGTAAGATCTTGGCGCACCGAGACGCTGGCACGATAGATCGTGTCCAGATCCGGGCCCGTGATTGGTCCCAATCATGATCGCACAGATTCAATTCGGTGCCTCATTCTTCAGCGGCGTAACAAACAGTACCGCAGTCATCTAGGATAATTGCCGTGCTTAAGCACACGTATGTGGGACATTCCGTACCCTTTATCAAAATCAGATCACGTGGCTAGAACCGGAATCGACCATACATTATATAGGGACATTTTACTGCGTCAGGCTTTTTCAAAATTTTTTGTACGTTACTACGTTATTCGTTATAATTTCTAAATTTACTCGCAAAATTAAATCCTTTAGGCGCGAACATCGACTAAATAATAGTATCCTGTGTAACAAGGAGGCAAACCGGGTCTTTTTGGGCCGCGTGTAAGTTTGTAGATATTGCAAATACGTGAGGTGAAAAGGTCATTGCATCCGTGTCGCACATAATTCTTTACATAACAACAGTATGTTGCGCGATTTTTTGCTAAGCACGACATTAAGGTTAGGCTCGCGTAATGTCAGATTTGTTCGCTAGAGCGCATGCGCGCAGTACAGAAAATACCAGTTTCAACTCCCGCGCATGCGCATTCGCAGACTCACTCTACCGTCATAGAAACGGGTACTTTGCGTACGAAAAACACGCATAAAAAAACGCGCGAAAAATGCTCGCGTTATATAATGCGAATTACTCAAATCTGTAAAATAAAGTTGACAAAATAAAATCACCGCTCGACAATTTTAACAATAAATGAAACTACACAGGAGTGTGTAGGCATGCCTGTCGTATCCGTAGTCAAAACTCCAGGTGCGACTTTTCGACAATATTTGTCGAAGAAGATATTGAGGGTTGGCGATTATGCCTGCAGGGGAGGGTCGGTGCAGAGGATGTATAAACGCGCACAACGCGGTGTCGCCGGACACGAACGATCCGTAACTGCTCGTGCGGCAGCTGCCGACGATGTTAGTTCCTGTGACACGGATAGGCTTAGGTACACACAACACGTATGAAATGTATAATGCCACTTGCATCCCTGCGCCCTGTCCCTCACACTACTGCGCATAACGTAACTACGATACTCTCCGATTCGTACAAGGACCACAATGACACCCTTGTCCCTGTCAGGTGAATTTCACTGTATATCTATGTGTACCTGTATCACATTAACTTGCCGAGAGATCTCGGGTAAACATCCACCATCATCGCAGCCCCCCATTTGGCCAAGTAAATCTGGTATGGATAGAAAGAGATTATAGGGTCAGAGAGGAAACGAGGGTATAACTTCTATAGGACGTCGAAATTCACGAATAATTCCTTTTCTAACTCACCGTTAAATGCATGATGTATTTCGTTGAAAATTGATTCGATTGCGAGACGTAGAATCATGTCCAAAACGGTTTTAAGTGTCGAATACGAATATTTGTTCGTTAAAAAAAATTTCTGAAGATCATCTGCGCGGAATCTAACGCAGTAAAATCCCCACGTCGCCGAACACGGGATGTACAAATTATAACACCCAGTTACAATTATAATTGAGATATAGAACGTACAGGGCGCAAGACGAGATTGGCTGACCCTGCGCCGCATCTGGCAGCGAAACTTGAGATATCGTGATTGATCGTAACCCCCGTACGTCTTTCCGAACGGAGATACAAGAAAGAGAAAAAGAAGATGAAACAAAAAAGAAAAATCCAAGACAAAGTCCATTGACCATATGGAGTTTTAAGAGTGACAAAACATCCGTTAAAGATGAAATATATAATACTTATAAGCGTAGTCGAGGACCCGCGGCGCATGGACCCCGTATAGTATCTATATGGCTATGCATACCACATTGGCACTTCACATCTATTATACGGAGGCGTCACGCAACGAAACGAGCAAGCGAGCGCCGCGACGCCTCGGTGGCCGATCTGCTCCTTGTCATAATTTGAACCTCCTTATCCGAGCTCCTCGGGCTTCAGGCTGACCCCGTTATACCTGTGTAAACGAAGAGCGAACGAGTCGCTCCTCAAGGAGTGTTCAACTCTTAAACCCGTCAATTCTCGTCGCCCGATCTTGTAACCATAATTAAACGTTAATTGTTCCAAGAGTTGCATTCCGGCATGAGTCGTCGTATACTAAGCGGAGAGCGGTGTGATTAGAAGGTAACGATTATTAATCTATCTAATATTACGACGCGACGAAGAGTCTAACGAGCTCCAAAGAGGGGCTGCAAGAGGTTGAATTGCGGTGATAAATAACTCGTTTTTGTCTTCGCTACCTTGGTCACCGCGTGTACAATTTTGCGCGAGCAACCGCTAATGCGGAATATTGCGATCCGCGAGGCGAATACGCGCAACGTCTATGTATGTACATATTTCTATGCATGAGTGTTTATATTTTTATATGTGTGTTTGTGTGCGCGTGTGTGTGTCGAAAAAAAAATAACTGTAATAAAAAATTCACACAACCATCCTGTCAAATCTTTCGAGGCATAATATAACGCGCCATACCGGAAAAGCTTATCAGCTAAAGGGTTTACGAGCCAGTTGGAGCATAAACATTAACCGTAACTAGTCCCAGTCCCGAAGCTGTGCCAGAGAATGAACGACGCATACTTCGAGTGTACATGAAGGGTACTTGTGTGTAGGTGCGCGTATGGCACGGTGAACGAGGATGGATGTGACTATGTACGCACGCACATAGGTATGTATTCCAGCTCACGCGGTGGTTCAAGATTCAAGGAACACTAACCAGACCCACCAACCGACTGACTGACTGACTTCGTCGTCATTACCACGAGACGTCAAACCGACAAGCCGTCGGAGTCACTCAGTGATTCCCGAGTCCGTATCAAACTTTTATCACGTGGTATTATACATACACCTCAGATTCACGATCGGGTCTACGGATGAATCAGTCTTTTACCAAAAATCGATACGCATGTTATATTTCTACCGCATATTCCTTGCGTTGTTTATTTAATCAGCCCTTGCCGTTTCACCCCGAAAAACGAGCGCTTTATCTACTCATCCCCATATTTACATACCTACCCGCTTAAATAGACGCGATGAAGTAGCGTATTAGGGAAGCTTCGTCGTTTCATGCGACGTCGCCAGAACTGGAAAGACCCAATATCAGATCAGAAAGAATCGGAAGAAAAATATCACATTACACTCACTGATTATTTTCGAAACGCGCAATTCCAGGTTGTTGTCCGAATCGGATAAAAAGCCCTTTGTCGAGGAGGCGGAACGACTTCGGGTGATCCACAAGCGTGAGCACCCGGACTACAAATATCAGCCCCGACGTAGGAAACAGAACGGGAGCAACGGACGAGACAATTCGCCAACCAGGAGTCAGAGCAACGTAACCTTCAGCGTATCCCGGTCTTCGTTCAAGCAGGAGGACAGCAGAAGCCCGGTCGGTGGTTTTCAAGGTCCCACCTCGCCCCAGAGCGGCATAAGCTCCTCGCCCCCGACGACACCACGTCAGGGTTTGTCGCCGCTGACTCCGCCGACGACGCCGAGAGAGCAGCACTACGCCAACATGCAGGTGAGCACAGCCTGCTCTGCTAAAGAACCGCGTAATAATATTATGGGAATTGTGTTTCAGGGAAATAGTCGTAGATCGTGGCATTCTGAAAACAGTCTTCACGGGCACGATCTCCGCTATGAATAGTTTTCGCGATAGAAAACTGTTCATTTTTTATCCTGTATTCTTTTGTCAAAAAAAAAACTAAGAAAAAAATTATTATCTCTGATAAATAAAACTCGTACACGTAACCAGACGTGGCCACTTTAAGTGTATCGCCTCCTCTAACCTCAATGACCTTACCTGTAGAGGACGTTACGTGGTGGCGTCTGATGCAAACAGATTTTTTCAGTTCTTCGATGGAAAAACGGACATTAGAGAGTATAAAAAACATCACCGAGTTCCAATTGAATTGACGGAAGTCCGGTTACGTGGCTAAGTTTCATTTATTAGAAATAATAATTTTTTTTCTTACTTTTTCTCGCACAAACAAATACTCGATGTATAATTAACATTTTTCTAGCGCCCAAACTATTCATAGCGGAAGGTCGTGTCCTTGGAGACTTGTTTTCAGAACGCCAAGATCTACAACATATAAAAAATTCAAACGATTTCACCCAAAACCCAATCCCCGTAAGATTATTCCGAAGTTCTTTAAAATCGCCTGTCTCATCACCGCGAGATGGTCTTGACAAAACGAATGGTTGCGCAGGGAAATCCTCATCAGCAGAACAACAGCACTATACCGCTCTACCACCACGATCAGTCCTCGGGGGCTTCGTCGGCTACATGCGAAGGTCCCCAGCAACACGGCGGTGTCGACCTCCGGTATATCGAGGTTGGCGAATGCCTACCCGTCGAGGATGGACACCTCACTACCCTCAGCAATACCTTGGGCGGTGTTGCAGGGTTGAACCTGCCTCTTGCTCTACACGAATGCGAAGTCGAGAGCAGTGAGTTGGACCAGTATCTTCCACCTCCTGCTCTGCACCACATGCAGTATGCCTTGGCGCCTCCGTGTTCAACGGCCTCCCAGTGGCTGCCCAACAGGTGGGTGCTTGGTTGGTCTATACTACCTGGTGAAGTTTATCGAGGCTGAACAATCTGTACTGCTTAAGGTTTTTGCATGACTCAAGTGTACGGAGATGTTGATGTGGAGATACAGCTAGTCCAAAGAGGACGGAAACTGGTTAGCAAATATTGGAGTTTCGTATTATGTACCTGCTATTAGAGAGTGATCATCGATTGGTTTGGTTGATAATATCCTTGAAAAATCTGGTCAGAGCTCAAGATTGAATCGTTTGTCAGTGATGACGTCAATTTTATTTCTAGTTTAGTTCCTCAGCTGTTTTCAAACCGAACGCTTGCGGCATGCATTAGCTTGGTTCTTGATCGTGTATTGTATCACAATACGGTAGTATAACTCCGAATGAGAATTTTTTCTCGTGACTATCATTCATAAAAGTATTTACTTAGTAAAGTTTCGACCGGAAGCCGTGCGAGTCGGATTTTTCCCAGTCTCTATACCTATATTTTTACATCGCTGCTCAAGCCAAAGATCCATATCTAGACGGTTATACACACATCCCCCGGGAATAAACACAACTAGTCCTGAAGCCGTGTAAAAATTAACCAAGCTCTGACAAGTTAATCCGCGGAACGATGACGGTTTTGAATTGATTTTTAAGGTACGGTATGACCGACGGGGACGACGAGGAGGATGACGACGAGGAGCACGATAACGAGGACCTCGATAACGAGGACTCAGAGAGAGCCAGGAAGCGCCACTGCAATGAACACCATTTGGAGATGACGTGGGAAGAACGGACCCACGACATGATACGATATCACGAACTCCAGCCACCGCTACCGCCCGTTCAGTACATCCACGCCCCTCACCACGGCCAGAGCCATGTCCACCTCCACCTCCACGGACACGGCCACCCTCACGGAACGACGAACTCGTCGACCGGGACGTCAACGTCGACGACAACGACGACCCCCCACGGTGGCCACCCGCACGTGGTGGGACCAAGCCCCTACACTAACCAGTACCATCGCTACGTACCTGGAATAGAAGAATCATGGGCAAACTGTTTGTAAAGCTGGGAAGAAGGACGGAAGCGATCCTTATATACATGTGTGTGTGCGTGTGTGCGTGTTTAATTAAATACTTATTCCTCCATCTTCGAGTCACGTCCAGTATCACCGTTGCGTCCGAATGCTGATTATTGTGGGAATATACCTCGATCGTTCAAACTACGCAGATGATCGTTTGAAATTCACGCTAAAACAGCAATGGTGATTAGGGTACTAATGGAAGAAAGGGATAAGTCGAGAATGAGGTTCACTGACGTGTTCTGCAATGTAGCGATACATCTCAAAGTCATATTTAAGCTCGTGTATGTATATGCGTTATAGAAGATTAACGACTTTTCGAATCTCACCCCCTTTTTCTGAATATCGAGGTTCGTAATAATTGGGAGATATCTTTTTCGTGTCTGGTCCCGTTTTCGTTGATACTTCCCGAGTACCCGGAACGGGGGAACGACTTTGAACACACGAATATATTTATACACAGCGTATATTATACTACATAAATTTGTACATGTTACTCTCGCCTGCAACTAGTGTGCCAGAGTATTCTAGACCAACGTTACAGCTACGCAAATATACTATATATTATAATCGTAATACAGCTTCCTTCAACGTTGGAGTCTCGCGTATAATATACACACATATATATAATATATACACATACGTACACGCATGCATAGGTTTACCCATATACACGTATAGGTACCACAATATTCCATGACATCATTCCATGACAGCCACCCATTCCAAGGCGAACATTTTCAGGCAAAAGAGAACAAATGACGAATCGGTGCACCAAGGCGTAGTAACTGACCGTGAACTTTGACTAAACCATCGCGTCATCCCTTTTATCACAATTTGCGTATATTTTCCCCTGATGTGGATCAAGGGCAACAAACATTTTACGACTATAGACAAGTTTTGCCGGTTTGAGCCCAACCGATTTTCATCAAGTAATAGTAGCAAAGTTTTTGTTTCCTAGAATAACAATTATTCAGATAAGTATCTAAACCCGACATCCGACTGACGTTTGTCTAGTCAGGAGTTGGAAATAAGTTCCAAAAAAATATGCGAAACATGACAGTAACAAATAGAGAAGTATCACCCGAAATCGACAACGTACTTCGTTATCGTGAAGCGTATATTTATCTAGCAATAAATTTGTACCGCGACAAAGGTATATCTGCCTGTATACTCGATGCGTGTCGGTCTTTCGGGTATATTGATAACGTATATAATACCTATGTGTATGGATGATAACCTTTGTCCACACATATGTACCTGGCGATCGAATCGATTCTTTGCGTACTTGCGTATGTTAATAGAGCCTGAATCTATAGGAATCTTCGGTAACAATGTTGGGGGTTCAGTTTGTTCGATGACGAGTCTGTGTACACTGAATTGAAAAAACGTAGTGTGCTATTACGATACGTACAATTTATTACATTCTTGGTCGCTCCCCGATGTTCGCCACTCCGGTGTAGATACAGTGCATATAACTTTCGACTGTAGATAACACAGTAACGTAATAATCATATTGATGTATTACCGATGATGTATCAAAAAGCAAACTATACGTAAATCGAGTATAAATGAATTGCAAAAGGAATTCAGGATGTTCATATTACCATATCTTTAAAGAAGTTACGTATATCATCAAAGTTCCGCCGTATTTTCATATTAGTAATAATTATCTGTAACAATAAAATATTGATAGTTGATAATATAATTGTCCCCCCCCCCTCCCCCTCTCTTTTGCTTTAATATGTACTTTATATATATATATATATATGTACACATATATGTATGTATATGCATTACCAATATATAAATAGGTATAATGTATTTATTTACTTTTATTTTGGCACAGATATAAATAATAAGATAATTATGTAATTTTAGACTTAAACCGTTCGTCTGACGTGCTTCTATTATATATAAAATTGTTAAGGGAACAGCGATCCTGTTGACGGTGATTTTTGAGTGGAGCTTCGGACTAGTAATAAAATTGACTGTTCTCTCAATATCGCTTACTCAGTTTGAAATTAATCACCAGCTGATCGTAAATGGTAATACTTCCCTTACCAATGCCGATGAAACCCATTCTGTCGTATACGCGTACATATATGTGTAGGTACATCGTCCTGCACACATACTAGAAGCATGTTATTTTTATAATTTTGTATTATATCGCTGCACATGTAGAAAAATTAAACGTTATTCATAAAACTTCATCACGAGTTTTATTTTTAGTTCAATCGTTACCTATACTCGTCATAGTTGCGCGTGCAATACGTGCGACAGCTTCTTCGGGCATATAAAAGAAACGCATTGCACGAGGCTGCGTAATGACACAGTCCCGAAAATTCACACGCATACAAGGCGCGTGAACTATAATATTATAGTGTATAAAGTGTGTCTCGAATATGGCAACAAATATTTGTCTTTCATCTTTACGAGCTGCTCTTGTATGAATGGACCAACCGTACTCCAAGATCACGTCTATATATAGGAGTAGGTAAACAGTGCTATCATCGTAGCCCCCGTGTCCTGCAAGGATCGTGGGAATATCTCGTTATGCATCTCGCCAGCAACCTTACAATTAGTTCTAGGTCCGCTGGTTGACGGTAAGTTTGACGATCGTTGGACGAAAAAGGAGTAAGCATATCAGTCATTAGTTGAGATCTCGAAGTCCATCTGAATTAAGTTGAATCGAAATTGATCTGTTTCAAAAATAACATCATCCGACAGAATTGAAGAATAGTGTGACTGGAGTAATTCTTCAATTGTAACCTTTGGGATCGCGATTCTGTCTCTCTAGAATTGTGCGTTCCAGATGTCGGTCCATGCCTTGAGAATAAAAATCGAAATTCTTATCGTCAACTGCCGTGATTATATATACATATATATATATATATATATATATATATATATATATATATATATATATATATATATATATATATATATAGACAAGATTGGTACAACGGCGCGCATTTTTCTGTCAATCATGGTCAATAAGACAGACAAGATAATTAGGGAAACGAGCCGCTCGAATTCGTCGTACGGAAAGACGCGCGTTTCCTGACTGAGTTGCCGGCATTGGTGACCCCGCGATAGGATTGATCGACGCCGAGGTCGAGGTGGCGCGGAAGGCTGATGGTACTAATGGGAGTATAATATTAAGCCTTAAGATTCCGTGAAGTGAATATTATTCCGAGAGATCTGACCCACGAAACAATCATCACACAGCCTTCTCGTATAATAGACTTCATTCAGAAATACGATTACGAACTTTTGGAATAAATTTTAATATACATGAATTATAATTTGCGTGTGTGTGTTACGGTTACTTTGAAGTAGGCCGACTTGTTTAAGCATGATCTTCGTTTAATTTCACGTATGGTTTGAAATTGTAAGGGGAAATGGAAGCGAGTTCCTACGGCACACGTGCTCGAAATAACGCGTACGTAATACGTGCCCTCGACGACCCTTCGTACTTTATGGTACTTTGTACCATTGTACTATTATACCTTGTATCTTGGCAGTCCGCTCGAAAACTCGGATGAAACCTTTGTCAGCGCGAATCTGGCATCGGCGGTGGGTATACGACTTTTGACTAAGCACACACAGCAGTGATAAGTCCCGGTATTAAGGTCGACAACAATTGCGTATATGCAGGTATCCACAGACGGTTATTTGACGTAGGTGCTACTTACACGTACTCCAAAATCGATCGCATCTTTCTACGTGTCCGCGTTAACTCGCGATACGAAATTTATATATCTGGGTGATCGCGTCCGACGTGAGCAAATATTTGTCAGGTAAGATATAGTCTCGATAATTTTGACAAAGTCACCCATTCAGAGGACCACGTGGATATGTATAAATATGCATATCTGTGTTGGTATGTTACGTGTGCAGGATAAAGTAATGAATTCCGTTGGAGATGACATATTTTTGTCAACGTCATGCGCGTCGATCCTTCGGCTCATTTTCTCGATTACATTCGGACCTACGGTGTACAAAGAGAAACGAGTCACCTATTGTGCCTACTCGCCGACCAAGAATCTGAGGAAATAATTCAACCGCAATTGAAACCTCTCAAACTATTATCGTATAATATGCTCATGGATGTTCAAACTTCGTAGTATCGGTATATCAATTTTTATGCTACATCGAGGATTGGGTTTTTGGTGCAGAAAGATGAAGCGACGATGAGGATCCAATAAAATATTAAGCTAGACTCTCGATATAATAAGAAATCTTACGTAAGATTTTTTTCCCAAAGTTTATCCACGTTTCCACATTCATCATCGCATTTGAAAAGATAATGCATGGATTTCATTTCACGGGTCATCCCGTGGAAGTATGGCGGTAGTGTGCAGAGCGTGCAGTTTAAGTTAATTATAATATACGAGCGCATAAGATAATTGGCTTCAAGTGATCCACGATATGTGTATACAGGGATACATTATACGCATTATACATACGCATATGCAATGTACACGGATGACGGGGTATGTGTATGCTGCAGGCAGAAGAAGGAAGAGACGGCTAATTCCCGGAAAGATTTTGTTGTTTTAGTTTCAAGTTTCATTGGTCCAACGTCGGGACCCGGGAGCTGCAGCCTTCGCGCCGTGATTCGATATGCGTACTACGTCGAGAAAAGAGCGCTTACGTACAATTCTGACGTCGCCTCGACGCTCCTGGTCCGGACACTCGAGCCAATTCAATGCAGACGTATTCCCCAAAACGTATATGCGCACTTGTGTGCATAGTTTCTCACATGTGTCAATTTGCTAAACGTTTCGCGTAATGACGAGGCAATTTTTAAATACGAGTTGAAAACTCGAGGATGATGATGATGATTAATGAACCTAATCAAGGGAACGGTATGCATATGATTTAAATTTCATGTGAAGAATACACGAGATTCGATTACGTTGCGGTAATCGTCTTATGAGAAGTTCGACGATTTAGATTGTGCCAGAAAAAGAAAAAAAAAAATCGCCAAAGGAACGGTGATTTATGGCCTTCTGGAATCATTTTGGTTAATTACCGGACAACGATTAGAATGAGAGCGACCTTCCCACTTTCCCATTTCTCAAAGTTAACACAGCCGGAGAACTCTTCAAAATCTTGAAACGATACCGCTGATATATGATAGCAATATAGGTCGTGTTTCGTCGGAAGAAATCAACCGTGTAAAGGAAATGAATTGTACATAAGTGATCCGATGATCGGACTAATTGACAGAACGGGGATACCGGGATCTATATCTAGTTACAAGCAGGTCACAGAGGGATGATGATCTGCGCATTATCAATATCGTCGCTCTCGAAGATCTCTTCGTCACCCCGCTGCATTGGAAAGATTAAGAGTATCACTTAGATGAGAGCTAGCAAAGGGACAGAGAAAAAGAGAGAGAGAGAGAGAGAGAGAGAGAGTCGAGCAGTTGACTGACTGATTGACTTACTGACTGGTTCTACGAAAGCTAGAAATATGAAAAGAAACTGATCGAATGTCGGAGTCGAAGCAGGGGAACTGGAGGAGATTGATGTGTGTACGTTCCGCGTACATCTACATACATCGAGATCATCTTCTCTGCAGGACGTTACTGCATGAGCATCATGTGAGAGAGGAGCGATAGGATCCAATCTGGTTGAACGAACCCAGATGACGCAACTTTCGTGGTGATCTGTTTTTTAACCACTTGACGCCATTCGACTCTCTTCTTGATTGCAAACGTCGAGATAGAGAACTCCGCGTTCGGTCCGATCGCGCATCACATGCACCGCTCTGCGTGTGTGTAAACCGTTTTTGTAAATTCGTGCGTATCAACGGATAAACAACCACCAGTGAAGTTTAAAAGTTAGGAAAAAATACAATAAGGAACGACCGTTGCAAATGCACGATAAAATCAGTTTCAGGCCAATTTAGATACCAAATGGAAAACACCGCTGCTGTTAAGCCAGTGCAGAAAATCATTATAAAATAATGCCTAAGTATCGACTGAACGTTACTTTAAATAATATAACGTTGGTTGATTATCGAGAGCAGTTGCCCTTTGAATGGCAAGTGTCTGTAGGTAATGACAATTTCCGTTATAGACCGCGAGATAGTCAGTAGCTGTTGAAGCTCGCTGGATAGCTAATCTAATTCCTCAGCTGCAACCTCGGTGTTTGTATGGAAAATCTCAACGACATCTTTCCCTATTAATTTCTATTTCTATTACGCATACGTCGTCGCTTAACACGACTATAGCCTTCCGTTTGGGAACGGAGCGTGGTGCTCCAGGTTTATAACAGAAATTGTTCGCCTCGCGTACACTGCGTTTCGCGCAAGAAAACAACACAGACGTAATTCGCAGTTGGTTTTAATTAGCGTATAAGTCTAGAATAAAGCAAGATAGCCTGCTCGCATTGCGCGTTATGCGAATATTTATACCCGTATATCATGTGTATGTTTTACTAGACTTAACAAAGTGAATTCGTAGAGATATGTGTTGTACCTATTCACATCTGGAACTAACGCTCTGAGCCCTCGAGTTCTCTCGCAAGTATGCATAAGTTAACAGCTGAGCTGCATTCGGCCTGAACTTCGATCGCTATACGTACGCTGATCTGAACTGTCGGTGTCTAAAACACAATAATGCGATACCGACACGTTTTTTATATTCGACTTGAGGGTAGAGGGAGAAAAAATTATCTGGCAATTCACAACGGAAATAGTCTTATCTTACCGTTACCATGTATATTATATGCTGTACGTTTCACACACCCTATATTCTTCTCTCTTTCTCTCCCACAGCTATTTCGAATCACAAAGTGCATCCTCAAAGAACAATGAAACTAATAGCAGACAATAATATTATGTAACAACAACTTCAAACGATGTACGCAACCATGTTTTATAATTTATTATCCTGCACTATCGTAGTTATTGAAATCATTCCGCTATCGCCCTTTCTGTTGTTGCTTTAGCTCATTACATTCTACCATTAATAACATTCGTTGTTATAAAAAGATTCTCGACATTTTAAGCACACAGCTTCGGCTGCCTTGTTTCGACTTTTGTTGGTAAAAATGCGTGATGGTGATTTTGCGAAATGGTAGAAATATGCAATTTAGATACTATCTTTATTATTCTTTAAACATCTACGACATTTTTTGGTTGAGAGCGTAAAAAATCATCAGCTGCCATTTAACCTAGTTTCTATTTTCTTCATCGATCGCAATGTTAAAAATTTTCGAACTCACGTTACATAGAAATGGATAAATTACGACTCTGCCACCAGGTTTATTAAAATTTCATAACATGTAATGTATAATAAACTACCAATAATTGCCGCAGATGATATTCGAAATTAAAAAAAACTTTGTTCAAACTTGTATCTTGATTAATCTCCTGATTGCGATACGCTGGAATCTGTACCGTCACCATTGATCAAAGCTTACAAATCGTATTATATCCACCCCGCAGTGTTTTCATATCGCAAAATCCACTGTGCGGTAGGATAAACGCGCGCGTAAACGGTATGCGGAGTCTGCGCTTAAAGCTTAATTAATTATCATCCAACAAAACGTAGTCCGGAGCGAGCTAATGTCTCGTACGCGTTGCACACGCCGCGTTTTATACCCTGGTTACCGAGTGTGAGTGGATTCCCAACTTAAATCGTAATACGTAACAGCGAAGAATAAATAACGCCGCGTGGAGTTGCATGGCTCTGCGGATGTTCGCGCCATTGCGTTTTGCCGCGCTCAAATTGCACGCAAGCCAGCGGCCCTCGTTCGTCCGACTATAAACCGCCTCTCCGTCCTAATAATCCCTATCGCTCGGCGATCTTTGCCCCAGCATCATCACGCATCGTCCGTGGCCACGTGTTGGATGCAAAAAGAGCTCGAACTCCCGAGTATCCATATAATTCTGCGCCGGCAATGTTGACAGTAAAAAAGTACAACTTTGTTCCAACTTGGCTCGTTTTAACCGTCAACAAAAATTCATCACGTTATTCCTGAGACGAGTGAGACACTTTTTCGAATTACAGAACCCTCTGAAACTAAGGAGAAATTCCAGAGACTTGAAAGACGTGTTAGATAAGAAAAAATCTCAATAAGTTTACGCCAGATGGATACTGTGAGAAGACGTGAATGCGTCGAAGCCGCTTGTACCGATGACTGATTGGGCGACAAGAACCCTCCGATATTTGTTTAACTGATCTCGAGATATGCAATGATTTTACATAACTTGAGGGTAAGCTGTGCAGAGGTTTACAGAATACGTTTGATCGTCAAATTTTCATGATGTTGATTATGTCCCGGTATTTCCCACGCGTTCGCTAATTGTAACCGGAATAACCTAACTGCCGCGAACCAGTGTTTACAATGATGAAAATATTTCTTGACCTCAGTAATGCTGAGAGTAGGATACATTGGGCTCAAAACAAAATTTATCTACATCAGTCATACAGAACGAGAAAAACAAAAACAAAATATAAATAAACAATGGATCATAAAAAAAAGTATTAAAATAAAATAAAAGAATAAAGGTTAGACTTTGTGTAATCTCAAATTACCTTGGGTTGTAAGAATCAGATCAAATTTGTGTGCAAAAACAAACTTTGCAACTCGAGGTAATTCGAAGTTATCCAAAGCCTAAACTTTTTTTTATTTTACTTTATTTTTTTTCCGTTCTGTATGACAGATGTCAATGGATTCCGTTCTGAGGGGAGGCAATATGGAAAATATACACAGTCCAAGCCATCACAATATGAAATTGTCGCGCTTGTAGGTCGCAATGTAAAAAATCACAATAAACCTCTACAAGTTTATACGTGTTCGAAAAAGTAGCTATACGAGACTATTTCATACTATTTCGTACACAGAAATCGAATGGACTATAACGCAACCATAATGGTAAATTTCCTCAGATCAGGTATAATCTTAATTGGAAATTTCATCGAACAGCGTACAATCGAAATCATAAAATGATCGCAATCCGAATCATAAACTGACATAAGATATTCGTAATCTTTTCCGCAATTCGAAAATTATACCGACGCCATTCGACACTCCCACACACGGGAATTCGCGACCTATTCGAGAGGCGACACTGAAAAATCTGCGAACGCGACTCGACACAGAATAGAATAGAATTTTGGCTACACGCAGTTTACGTTAAAACTAATTTCAAACAAAAAACTGACTCGAATCGTCAACCCTCAACTCAGGCTACGATCATCAAACGAATTTCGAACACATATCGTTATCGTAATCCAAAAATGGCAAGCTGTTACTTTGTTACTCTCGAAATTCGATAGCAAGAAATAAAGAAGCGCTTACCTCTTCGAAGCCGCAATAGATAGCTTTCCATTGTTTCAAACGGTCGCCTTAGCAGTATCAACGGAAATCCAAAATAACTTATATAACACGGCACTCTATGAAAACCTATCGTTCGCGCCATCCCCGAAATTCCAAATTCAAAACCTTGCATTAAAGGAAAACTTGCGTCACCAGTGTTCGCCAGAACTACAGTGATTCGAAATCTATCGACCTACCGCAACTCGGATACCTTTGCGCCATCTGTTACGTGACGTCGCGCTTAGCAATAATTCGCAACAATCGATTCTAGATCAATTTTGCCTATTGCGCAATCCTACGCGCACCTGCTGGAACGTCGCGACGCAGAACTTACCCGTCAAATCGTAAAGTGACGATCGTTGGCTTTCCCTCCGTAGCCGCGCGCCGTTCTTCTTTGGAAATTGGCGCCATTCGCTACTCCGTAACACCTTCAAAATCATCACCGACTCCTCGCTTGACGCCGTAGATACTCGAAAATCGATAAGAAACAAAATCTCTGAAACAAAACCTATTCCTTATACCGTCCAGTGTCCCCTCTTCCAATTTTCGGATGCGTGACGCCAGTCTTGGCGCTCTTTTTCGAATTTAACTTTGGATTCCGTCCAAGGTTCAAGGCGCCGCTTGTAACATTTATTCAAATTGCCACGTTACAATGTATAATAAAAAGCAGTAATACTGCAGACACTGCGTTACAAAGGTGCGCTATTTCGCAAATTAAAACATATTTTCAAAGCTTGTTGTACAATTGTAAAAACGTGAGTCCAAATGAGAGAAAGAGAAAAACCTAACTGAAAGTGTTCCTCGTAATCTGAGCCTGTGTGTGAGACTGTTATAAGCGTGGGGCGAATGCGGGCACACAGAAGGAGCGAGTCCTCGCGTATAAAGGACGGCTGGAAGGGATGGCTTAGCCTCGCGTTGCGAAGATTTACGAGTTTGGAAGAAAGGCCCAAAAGTTTAACGAGAATCCGTCGCGCTCGCTTAAAATTCCCGCCCCGGTCATAAAAGTGAAATTGTTTCCAAAACCTTGATATAATCATACGCGCCTTTATTATACACTTTCATACGCTTGTATTTACTGGTTTATCTTCCGGTCCTCCGGCTCTTGCAGCAGGACTTGACTGCGGCTTCTCCTCGGTCTGAATTAGCGATACGTCGCTACTTGAATTCCCATTTCGTCCATCCTTATAACGATCCTGTCCCCCGATAACGGCGATATAACAGTAATAAAACATGATGACCTGCACACTTGGTATACAAGTAGCTGTACATTAAACAGCAGAGAATTCATACCGTCTAGAAAGTGACAGACAGTATACCGAATCGTCAAACTAATTACTCTAATTGTGAATCTAACTTGGAATCGACTAACTGGCTCACTACTGATTTATACATAACAGCTGTAGGCGTAATTGGCAATTTTTGGTAGAAACAATCGAGTCCAAGACATGTTCAGGACTTGACTGTGATAAACGTTGACGTTAAAATTTACCAAAATTTGTCGGTACGGGAGTGTCGACTAGTGTAAAACAATTTTTCTGGTCAATTTGGAATTCGGAATTGAAAATCATATAGTGTTAGATTGACACCGAATTATAATCCATAAAAGACCCACACCTAATTTTCTTTTACTCAATTGACGAATGAAAGTTGACTAAAAAAGTTGCTACTCTCAAGGCGGGCCATTTCAAACTGCGGCAATAGCGATTCCGATTAAAGCCGAAAATTGAACTTGACTCGAGTAAACGAGGAGGAATAATCACCGAAACCACACCGCACACTCGACTCAATGGCGACCTGCCACTTGCCGCACTTGACCGAGCCCCCTGCTCTCACTCGTCGCTCTCTTTTTACTAGCCGAGGTAACCGGAGGACCGCAAGTTGATAAGGTTCAGAAAATGAGCGAGACAGAGGTAAGGCGAAGGAATCAGAGAAAGAGGGAAAATTCTTTCGGTAGCCGTTTCTTTTATACGGCGACGTGAAAGACGCGCGAGCTGCAGGCGACGGAGGCAAAGTAAAGTCCTTCGAGACCGTTGAATCGAAGCGGGGAACACGAACCGTGGCGAGTCGACTGTGCCAAGGAACCCTGAACCCGGCTCTGAGAAGTGAAATTCTGAACTTTGGATTGAAGCTGTATCTCATCGGTCGAATTTAGACTTTGAAATAATCCATTCATAAAAATCTTTGGAAATTGTTTCAAGTTTTCTGCTACTACATGAATGCTTTATCCGACAAGGTGTTAATTCTCTTATCTCGTGTACTCGAAGAAAGCGATGAATTGCATGCGAGATTTCAGCTTTAAGCTTATCCATTTACCGTTGCGTTTACCCTAGTGACCAACGCCGTGTCTACTGTTAATTACACTATACAAGTTTTGAACGAAGCGTGTGTACCAAATAGGTTTGCTTTCGTGCCCCAAGCTCGTAAAAGCTAGGTTTGTATCGCCCGATAGTTTAAAATATTTACACAACGGTCCTCGAACAAAATTTCACTCCAATTTTTATCCCCTATAAATTTTGTTGTTTACGCGTCAAAATATCTCGGGGCGAGTTAGACGCAATATAAATACTTGTGTACGGTTGCTGCTGCATGCACCAGCACCATGGACCTGCCTCTAGGACTCTCGCTCTATTATGCAGACTCACTGCTGCCGTAACCCGATATACACCGGGGACTATATTTCATTCGTTGCCTCATAATTTGCCAGAAAATTTAACGACACCCCCTCCTTCCCTCCCCGCCATCTACCGCACGAAATATGGCTGTACCAACACGGCGCAACGGAAGCAGGTGACGAATTTTCATTAAACTATAGTACATGATGTATGTAATCTGTAACGCCACTGCAATAATGATAGATGTGAGATAGAATAAATGCAATCGTATAAAGTCAAATTTTTTTGAAAATTAATCAACTATTTTCACGAAAAATTTCCTTTAGTCTACGGCAGTCGCAATTTTATGGATTTTATGCAAAAAAGATTGTTTATATACGATTAGCAATTTTTTATATCCAAACTGACTTAAACTTATAATCAGTCTTAAATTTTGATCGCGTAGAAAAGTTTTTCTCGACTGTACAAAAGAAAATGGTAGTATTTTCGCAAAAAGAAAATGAACCGTATCGAAGAATTTATGTAATATATGAAATTTCTATCATTAATATTCACTGATACGATCACTTTTTATTTTTCAAAATCTCCTGGGAAAAAATGTATAAATTCACCCTGGGGTGATCAACTTTTTCGCAAAACATCTTTCATTCGCCCTTAAAACGAAGTTAAAAATAACGAGTTGAATTCTGTAGATCTATATGTAAAATGTAAAATTGACCGTCCCACGTGATTGGTAGATATAGTGAAAATGAAATAATTTTTTCATCCGCTCGATTGCGATATTTTATACGTTAATAAACCAGTGTCTAAAATTCCTATAGTTGCTCCCGGATACGATCCTGACACTTGAGAGTTGGTGAAAAAAGCCAAACTTCAATCGTTTCTTTAGATTTTATTTTTACAACTTATCACGTATACGAGTGCCGGAGGTATGAAAGCGCACGCTTGACCCGTTGACGGATCCTTGAGCCCTTCAGGGTCCAGGAAGCGGTACTCACACTTACCGCATACGTCCCGTACATACATGCATACATGTCCAGATTCACATGCTAGAGAGTTTGAAAGTCCATAAAAATTTATCAGGAATTTCAAACGCGGCGCGCTGCAGGAGAACGACACGTTGCACGTATGCGCGTCAGGGGTCTAGGACGTATAAAGTTTCCCGGCTGCGTTGTTTCAATTCTGACTCTTCGGATTTTCTTGTACGTCTTGCGGGCTCGTTTGACACGCGATAGTTGATAGCGTTGAGCTACCCCCCGTACGCAATGCAAGAGACAGCTAATCGTCGGCTCTGTGTGTGCAATACTTGACGCGGTGCGCGTTTTACATACACATATATACATACATGCGTGTATACAACGTATGTAAAACTATATATCCGCGGAGGAGCAGAGCCCTTACTCCGCTGCTGCCAGCCACTTACGATTAAACTTCTTACCGACTTGGCTACCCGAGCGAGTTTCAGCAGCTCAAGATACGATCTCGCCGGTTCGCCCTTTGATAAATCGCTAACGGAAATTAATACAAAAACTTATTTATTATACCCCGCCTGCCTGTCTGCCTGCCTGTATTCAGCCAACCAACATGCGTTCGCGGTATAAATGCAGCGTAATTGGCGCGCGATGCTGAGTGGCAGTGAAGGAACCTTGATGCCGGAGAAATTAGCGATGAAAAAATATTCTCAAACGAGTAGAAAAAATTAAATAATCGAATGCCGCAACTGCCGAATATCAAACCGATCGCTGGATCGTTTGATTGAATTAGTTAAGAATTAATTGAAACTTACGTATTACGTGACGTCACTCTTCATGCGCCGAAATACTTACGATTATTATAACCGACCGATGTTGCGTTCCCAGTATATTTTCCCTGCAGGTTGACAGAAATTTTTTTTCAACCTCCCCAACGGTACTGCCGCGTACGAACAATCATCGATGGCGAAAGAACAAAATTAGCTTTCACAATGATCTCAGAATCAAATCCATCTGTTAAATCATTGTGAAAACCAGTTTCGTCTAAAATAACAGGTACGTATCATCTAGATCACCGGATTTGCTGAAAGTAGAATAATCAATAGAACTGATAAAACAAGAATCAAAAACCTTCTTAAAACTGTATACAGACATATTATATTCTTTCGAATCTTGCACGTTATATCCTGGAAAGATTCAATTTCCTACAGACAGGTATAAGAATGTGAACTTCGAGGAAGAGTCTAAATGCGGAATATGAGAAGAAGAAGAAGAAGAAGTAGAAGAAGAAGAACTAGAAAAAGAAATGAGAAGAATGTATAAGTGTTAGTCATATGCGTTAAACCTGACGCCTAAAACTGTCGACTGTCGTATGTCAACCGTCAACCGTCAACCTTCGGACTGTCGCAAAGCAGTAAAAGAAGAAAGAAAAGTGCAACTAAGTTATGCATATACATATCAATGACACCTTTTAACACAACTGTGATTAGTAGATAGCCCGCTACGTAAGTATAGCATGCGCACACACACACCCACACATGCACGCACGCAAAGGCAAGGGCATCATCGAGTGCGATATTCGAGAGAAAAGATCCTAAAACAACAGAAAGATGGACGTGTGCCGTAGTGCTGAGTGTTAACCGTGTATCCAACTCTGAGGCGTGGCAATCTCGCATCGTAGCCATAAGATACGCGTCACGCATCCCTCAAGAACCCCGACAAAGATCACTTCGGATTCGTACGAACCTCTCTTCTCGGATGGTCTTCTCTAATCCCAGCCGCGCAGCATATATAATACTGCATCTAACCGTCACTCGATAGGACCACCTGTACATCTTCCTGGCTATAGCTGTTGTATTAGGAAGATCAGAGAGAGAGAGAGAGAGAGAGAATAAATTCGAACAAGGGGCGATGATCAGTGATATCCGAAGCCTTTGCATCTCGATGTGGTATTACCTACCTATCATCGCTCGTCACTCGACCCTACCGCACGCAACATTCTTCCTCCAACCACAGTGGTTGGTTATACGGTCCTCGTTACAGGTTATAGAGAGGATGTGCTTTTTACCTCGGCACTTCGCGAAGAGTCTAAAACTCGTATCGAAGCTAATCTTAAACAAAATTCGATCTGACACTCGTGTCGTCGGTTTCGACTAATTCTCTTATGCTCTGCAAAAGTTGCCCCTTCCAGTCATCGTTTCCCAAATTTCATTCGTATCTCTGGGTATGTGGTCCCAATATTTCCGGCAAACGAATTCTATGTACTACGCAACTATTAGCTAGTCAAACGTGTAATTTTCATACCAGGGTTTACCATGGTCATTAACCAATAACTTGAACCTGGAATTTAGGGAATGATATTTGGAGCCTGATCGGTGTACGAAATAATTAACGTAATTATATTACGCTTCTAGGAAAACAAAAAAACTCTTCCAAAGCGAATAACGTTGCGCAATATTTAGCTTCTAGACCCAATAGCAACGCAGACACATCATATAACTACAGCCAGATATGAAACCCCATAATACCGGGCAGTATTCGCTACCGCATGCTGGTCACACGTCAAAGTTTTGATACCCTCACCATCTTCTGGGATGCGGGAAAACGAATTTACTGTGCTGTTAACATCTCGCCAGGCAGGTGAGGAATGCATTCGTTTAACAAATCAGGGAATAAAACCCATCGAACGAGCACAGTATACTCATATATCATAGAAAGGCTTTGGAGGAACTGGTATCATCATCTCGGTAGCAGCATAGAGAAGAGGAAGGGGAAAAAGGTGGCGGAGAAGGAGTAGGAGAATGAGAAGGAGTAGAAGGGGGGATGCGCCCCCGGGTTATCTAAACAGCAAGACCGACAACACGTGTCGTCGGCGAGGTACAAAGCAACACGTAAGGCAGTACGAGTCGAGCGAAGCCCTCGACCGTTCACATCTGACGTACGCGTCTGAGGATGAGCGGTAATCGGGAGCCAAGACCAAGACCAAGACATAAGACCAAGGCTCGATAGTCAGTTATTCGAGTCTTATTTTTTCCCCAAGCTTCGCTTTCCCATTAATATGTTTAGTACACTGCACCAACTTTTTCTCAAACCCGTGTCGTTTTTGTTTCATGCACGGCGGCTACTCCACTTCACCAACCACCCCAACGACTGAATTCCGGAAAGGGCATAATAAAGCCGAGCAGATATCGTGGAACCATGCAGCTGTAATATAGAGCTGGGTGGTCGCCGATGAGATCCGACCTACTGACAATGTGCTGGTAATTGCGGCTGAGACGAGGATTGCTATCTTTCTATCGACTGCACATGCTTTGGGAAAGTTCCGAATCTCTTGCAGGCATTTGCGAGCTTCACACCGAGCAGCAAGCGACAAAGAATAAACGTAGCGTTCTGCGCATGCGAGGGAAGATGCGATTGATCAGATTTTGCCCCCCTTAGAAACGTCTCTGTCTTATGATTTCAATTAAATCTTATGTCACACTATATTGTTATACCTGGAGGTAAATAATTTCAGTTTTGCTTTCGTATTAGAATTTTTAGAAGAAAAAAAGCCTATCATTGCAATTATTGTTAATACTGACAATTCTGGGTTCCTCTGCTATGGTATAATAGTATAGACGTTGCGTTACGCAAGGATGAACGTGTGTGGACGACATATTCTGTACGCGTCGCGTTTTATCCATAACCGCCAAGTAACCCTTACATGAATGATCGACTTCGAATGATTGTTAGTAATATTTTTATACTATTATCTGAAGTGTTGACTGTTGTTAAGAAACTGCAGTTACGGTTACACGATAAACCGGCACCGATCAAAGCCACGGTTCAATTCACCGACCTTCGCCGTGCATCGAAAGTAAAAGAATTTTACAAATATTCGATGAGCCCATGGCACCAATAATAATATCGATGGTTGTATAATGGTAATTTTTATGCGATAGGTACAGCTGCATCGTGCATGAACGTTGAAGAAAATTGATACGGGGGCAAGTATAACACGAGGCATGAGTACATGAAAAAAAATGATACGCCATTCAAATACGATAATATATGCATATAATGTTATTTTGCACGTGTGCCCGTAAGATACAATATCTGGAAGAACCACGGGGCGAGATACGAGCATAGACCGCACGTAAGCGAAGATATACGGCCCCGTGACTTGTGACCCCGTTAAGATTTGCCTGGAAGTGTATAAGATATATACTATATGCGTAATATTATATTCATACACGTACGTGGTACATAGATATACGTGTAAGGGGGTAAGAATCGTTTCCTCCATAAAATGTAATATACATATGAATAAACGCGTATTCGTATACGTATAAACCGGAAATTATCTATGATGGTGTACACAAGCATCCTTAGATAATACACGACAAGCTAACCAAGCCCCGATAATTTCGATGTAGATGCAAGTATGCCACTGACTTATAGATACCATTATACACGTATTTATATTCTCGGAATTAATAACTTATCGTTATTTTATCTCATCAACGGTTAATTCTTATACGACATTCGTACACCGAACACGGCACACTCTCGTTAATATTAACGAGTCCAGTCAGTCGTTGGAACTATTTTTTATCTTCCATTTTTTACAAATTTTATTACAGTATCGATTACGCAGTTGGCAATTTTACACAAGTTGCGCACCCTCTGGTCTATGCTGATTTAATGACATGGATCTACTGAGATCCGCGCGACTTCGACATTTGTAAACGAAACTTTATATACCGTCTTTCACTGCGTAACATTAAACCTTACAATGTGACTAGACGTTATTGTAAAATTGACTAAATAAATTATCGACGAAAAGTTTCGCTGCGTTCAAATCAAGCTTGACATCACAGAATCTCGTAGCCTTATAAGACTGTAATTTATCGGATTTATGGTCAAAGATAGACTCCGCTAAACGCTGACGCAACCTCATAAAACATTTACCGACCGTCGGTCTTACAGAAACTTAAAAAATTATAGAGTCACAGTTACCACACATGAAGTAGCTACAACGGTCAGAACAAATTACCCTGAGGAAAAGTCGACCGATTCAAACAATATCTCGTAAAATAAACCCTCTCCGTCGGTCGGCAATTTGTTGAAAATCGATCAGGTTCTATTTTACCGACAGTGTGAAGGTATCCTACCAACACTACGATTCGATATCGACCCGCGGTAACGTGGATCAGGATCACCGAGTATTGCTAAGATGAACAACTTTTTACCGACCGATTATTCAAGACGATAAACTCTGTCTATAGCTACCGCACGCACGTAACAAAGAACCAAGCGTTAAATGTATTACACAGTCTTTTAAAAGTACGAAGTCAACGGGGCAGTTGGAACAATTTTACCAATTTGCCAAACGTTGGATTCATTTCTCAACATCGCATGGTGTTATTAATACAAAAGTTGCTGACAAAAGAAAGAGCGTTCTAAAAGAATTTCACATGCGAAAACTATACGGAAACACAACGAAGAAGGGGAGGGGAGGGGAGAGTCACCGCGGAAAAAACGATAGTGGCGATAAGAGGGGCGAATGAGAGAAGGTACGGCAAAGGGTGGGGAAGGGGGAAAGCATTGACGGGGCGCGAGTTTGGTTGGAGCGGAGAAGTGGCGGAGGAGAGAGATGAAGGAGGGAAGGAGGAAAGGAGGGAAGAAGGGAAGTAACGCGTCCCCCGTCGCTTGCTTATATACACCACGCAATCGCGGCGTAGTAGGAAAAGAAACGAAATATACAGCCATTGAGGCTGCTGCAGTGAGCGAGCCATTGATAGAGACGAACCGAGGTCAGCCGGCTATTTGTACGCGTGACAGAGTTCTCCAGAGAATTTCGCCACGGCACACGTTACGATGCCCAGAAATGTTTCCCTCTCTTTTTCACTGTCTCTCTCTCTCTCTCTCTCTCTCTCTCTCTCTCTCTCTCTCTCTCTCTCTCTCTCTCTCT